>NC_056738.1:476891987-477081987 GCF_019279795.1 Protopterus annectens
CAGATGTAACCCTACCCCCAGTGATGGCAGTGTGTGAACACCAAGGGATGTGCAAATGGGTAGACCTTGCAATCATGCAGATTTGGGGGACATGTGTAGGGCAGACTGAACATACACTGGCAAATGCAGATGGTCCATGCTAGTATACCCCTACCAGGAGTAGTGACTGCTGCAGTACATATAACAATAGGTGCAACAAACTGTCATGATAAGGGTGTGCACACATATGCACACACGGAGTGTATGCATCATGGTCATCATCCGCACACCTAACACATTCCGTAGACACTGCATGTGAGTGTACAGGACATATGTCACATATCAGGCTCATGTACTGTTTACATATGTGGTGATGTGGTCCCATGGCAGATCAAGGAAAGGTGTGTCATATCAAAAAGGGTGTGTACACTCCCCATAGCCACGGTATGGTCTGATGGTTGTCAGTGTAATAGTATTGGATTGGTCAGACTTGGTCCGCTGATGTTGAGATCTGTAAACCAGACATCAGGCATTCACAAATAACATCTATCCACATATCATCCCAGGTATGTGTTGCTGAAAAACATAGGGGCTGTGAGCATTATTGCTGACATAACTGACACTGTACTACACATTCAGCAATGGGTTGAACACCTGTGAGGTTTGGTGCACAGTACATGGCAGGGTGCAAAACAGGTGCACAGCAATAGTGTGTACATGGGTGCAGTGTTATCCAGGAGAAGGGGCATCACCTACTAACACAGTACATGCATCACACACATGTATACTGTTGCTAGCATGGATTGACTATAGCTGCACTGCATGCTGTTGTGCACCATATGTTATGCATGCTGAGAGATGGGTAATAGGAGGACTGTGTATACTATCATGGTGCAACCTCACCTGTATGTGTGTGTGTGTGTGTGTGTGTGTGTGTGTGTCTGTGTGTGTGTGTGTGTGTGTGTGTGTGTGTGTGTGTGTGTGTGTGTTTGTGTGTGTTAGTGGGTGGTTATTTTGTCTGTAGGGTCACTCTGGTGAAGTGGAGGGAGGTTGATGCATGTAGGATGCATGTGTACATGCGTGTGTGTTTGTGTGGGTGTCCATGTATGCACATGTGTGATTGTGGGGTTGTTCATACAGCGGTACTTCCCTTCGGGATTGTGCAGTACATGGACATGGAATGACACAGCAGGAATACTTGTCATGTATGTAATCACAGGACAGCTGATAGTATAGATATTCTAGATATCCTTCCTTCCCATAGTTTCTGGGTTTGTAATCTGTCTTCATTTGTTAAAAATCTTGAGACTAATATAATTACATTGACATCACATGGTTTACACCACTATAAAATTCCTATGATGTTGGTGTCCATACAGACACCGAAGATGATGATAGTACTGTTGAGGCACAGGTGGAGTTTTCAGGGGCCAAAACAGCACCATCATTTGACATCCCCCTTTTAGCCACTCCATCCCTGCACACAGGGTAGTATAATAAGGTCTGTAGCATGGAACATGCATCGGGAGGGAAGGTAGAAGCCAGGTATACCCTTAATATTGCATTGAGTAGATAGGTGACTGACAACCCATGTATGCAGCACTACAGATGCATTGGGGAATTACTAGACAACACCAGAGAGTGTATCCATATATTACAGTTGTCACATGATAGGTTGATTGAGCAGCATATCTGGCATGTACTGAGCAATACTTACACATGACACTCCAGTGCATGAAATTATGGAGTGAACATAGTAGCCCCTCACATATAGGGGCCATACTCACGATGTCCGGACATACACAGGGTGAACAATGAATGACAGCAGTGAGGCCATGTTAAACCACTCCACTCAGGTTAGGGAGGTAATGGAGTAACAGGTCTTATGTTGTGATCACTTGTCTAGGCATTTAGAGGAATGATACATTAATGAGTGGTATTAATGAGTTATGTTACCAAATGTGATTCAGGATCGAGAAAGCATGGGAATAAACATGGAACTGTCTGTAAAGTCACGGACAGGTAGGTATTAAGGTGGTGTGTGTGTGTGTGTGTGTGTGTGTGTGTGTGTGTGTGTGTGTGTGTGTGTGTGTGTGTGTGTGCATATGTGTGTACTGTTATGCAACGCTTTACAGGTCTTAAAGTGCATTTCTTGTTTTCCTCCACAGGGGGCGAGGTGGGGCAGGGTCCCTCCTGCTTACAATCTGATGTTGGTGTCCATACAGACACCGAAGATGATGATAGTACTGTTGAGGCACAGGTGGAGTTTTCAGGGGCCAAAACAGCACCATCATTTGACATCCCCCTTTTAGCCACTCCAACCCTGCACACAGTTTCAGTGCCTATACATACCCCATCACCAGTGGCCATAGCGGAGGGACAGCTGGCGGTTGGTGGCAGTGCACAGGAGGGTGTGGTATCCATGCCTACTGTGTCTGGTCACAGCAGGCATTGCTGGATGTCTGGCAGGGTACCACATAGGCAGACGTCCCAGGGTGCTCATGGTAGGGCCGCTGGTCATCATGCCCCTGGCAGACGTGCCACAACTGGTACCACCAGGCATATGTTTCAGGCTGTCATGGTGGTGCAGGCACATATGGAACTGTACACCAGACAGGGCCTGAGTCTGCAGAGGGCTGCTCTCACATCTGCAAGCAACAACTTCCATGAGCTGTCTGGTGCCATCCGTGCTTATACTGAGCTCATGGGTAGACAGTTTGGTAGATGATGGACCTCATCGACCATGGTTTGTCCTTGCTTGAACATGTGGTGGGAGTGTGGCAACAGCCGTGTGGACATAGGCTAGCAACACAAACAGCTAATGGTCAACATGGATGTGCTAGGACACCAAGGAGCTCCCATAGTGGCAGTACCAGCTCTAGCACTGAGGGGGGGCACTTTCCACACCACACCACAGTAGGCCACGAGCACATGGTCCTGGCCAGTCCCAGGAGGCACCTGGTTCCAGTGGACATCTGTCATCATCAGGGGAGAGTAGCACATCAAGGCTTGTACCTGGACATGCCCGTGGAACCCCTGGCAGGCACAGTCCACATGTCCATGGCTGGTGGCAGTGAACTGCACACCCTGCCAGGTATGGTCAGCAGCTGTCCATAAACACCTGTATAGAGCAACCACATGGCAGAACTGTGTGCATGCATACCCACACACTATATGAACACAACTAGGGCACCCCCATACCTACACAAACCACATCACCACACCCAGTTCAACTCATTACACCCCTCACCCACACACATGGTGTCAAATGTATGGCCCACCCTTGGCCTCTGGCAAACCAACAACACACCCTGTGCATATACTTGTGTCACATCCCTGTCATCCATAACATCGATGCAGGGACAGGCTAATATGGTTTTGATGCACACAGTGACTGTACTATAGTGTATCAAAGTAATGCAGTGTAACATGTTGTCAGGAGCAAAGTTTAATGCATACATGTCAGGTAGTGTAGCCATCCAACAATGATGCATTATAGCTATTAGTAACACTGGTTGATTGTGGTCTCCATAATGTTATCCATTTGTGTTTAGGTGTACATGTATCAGCAGGAGGATGGTCTGCTGTCATTTTCCACAAGGGGTATAGCACTGTGGTGACGCCATGGCTGTGACATGTTGGGGTACAGTTGAACACATGTCACAGGTTTGTATAACAGTTATTGCCTGTGCCACATGGACAGGTAACCTGCTGGGACGTGTATAATCAGCAACCTGACATAGACCCATCAACATACACGCACACTCTTACTTGGCAACACTGGGACTAGACCCCTACCTAGGTATGTAGTGCTACTGAAGTGTGTGGCTTTCATTGCACACACCACACAGCATTTAGGGTGAGGTGTGTTCCAGGTTACATGTTACATGCAGAACATCCCCAGACATGTACAGTATGCTAATGGGGCATGTAATGGTTGTATATGGACAATACATAGTGTGACATACCATCATATAATCATTAACAGACACATAACAGGCAGACCAAGAGACCTGGGCCTATCGCTGCTAACAAATTTGACCATGTGTCCAATGTGTTACAGATAGGCTGCACACAGCACATGCGTAACTTGGCTGGATTGTGGTATGAGTTACCTGTATAGTTGATGGTGACAGTGGTCACCATAAAGTGGTACATGGGATATATACCGGGTGTACCTTCGTGTAATGACAGTGTACACAGCACTCACATCCTCCAGTGGATATTGTACTCCCTAAATCCCATCATGACACTCTGACATACCCACCATGTCTTATGAGCAGAGAAGTGTGTTGAACCAGGGACTTAACTTAATTTCAACTTGTAACTCTACCTTGAATGACTTGAAGTTATTTGTAAGGAGTATTTCTTTGAAATTACAGTTTGGGAATGAAAAGGGTTCTGATATTTGTATTTTCAGGAAACCCAGTATTATTGAGAAACAACTCCGTCCAGTGGTTAATGGAATAGGGAACATCCTTAAAGATGCGAGGTACTTTCTGAGTAAACTGTGTAGTTGGTCTGTTACATAATATAGAGAAGAGGCCCTCTTGGTTATGCTAGATGTTACCTCAATATTTACCTGCATTCCTAATGATGCAGGTATTGACTATGTTTGAATGAACCTAGGCAGAAACCCTGCTTTCAGTAGTGACAAAGTTTATTTTAATTTGTACTCTGTTGGAACTTATACTGGAGCACAATGTGTTTATGTTCTAGAATGAACATTATTTGCAACAGACAGGGGTGGCTATGGGCAAGGTATGTGCCAATAGCTATGCCAATATGGTTCTAGCTGAATGGGAGATGCAGAATGTTTTTTCTGACAACAACAGGTTCAGAAGGTCTGTACTTTACTATGGCCGCTATGTGGATGACCCATTCCTTGTTTGGGGGGACACAGTAGAAAGTCTTGACCAGTTTGTGCTCTAGCTGAATAGCACTACCAGCTTTCTTAAGTTTACTTATGAATGGTCTACAGAATTCATCCCTTTCTTAGATGTAATGGTGTATAAGACTGTAGGAGGTATATATACCAGACAATATGTTAAGCCTTGTAAGACTAACAGCACAGTACACTCACGCAACATGCATCCCAAGCAGAATGTCCTTAAAGGACAGTTTTTCAGAACAGCTAGATTAAGCACAAGAGATAGCGACATGTATGATTCTTTTGACATACTTGCCTCTAACTTGATGAACAGAGGGTACAGTGGTACAGAGATAGCAACTGTACAGAATGATGCAGTTATGTTGAGGGGCACATGCACAAGACCATACTTCAATGACCAGATGGAGGATTCCGTTCCTTCCACTATGAGACCTACCCAACCCACATGTATGAGCCTTTCATATTCTAAAGATTCAGGATCCATCTGTGAGATAGTTAAAAAACATTGGAAAATTCTGGCCTCAGATGATAGATGCAAGGGGTTGTTAGGAGATACACCCTTTTTTTGTTTTAAGAATCGTCCGTCAATAAAGAAAATGCAATGTTATAAGCCTCTGTCTGTTAGCCAGAAGGGTGTTGTTAGTCAAAGGGTAGGTACATATCCTTGCCTTCATTGAAATGCCTGCAGATATATAGATACAGATGACCACTTTGTACACCCAGAAACAGGACAGATTTTTAACTTTAGGTTTTATGCGTAATTTGTAAAAGTTTTTATGTTGGAAAGACCAATTGTTGCTTGAAGGATCATATAAGGGAGCACAAGTAGAGCATTGCCAAGAGAGATGAAATGAATGCACTGTCTAAACATGTCATGTTAACAGGGTGTGAACATCGGTTTAAGTTTTTAGTATTAGAAATGTATACACCAAGGTTGAGAGAGAGTGACATAAAAACAAAAACAGAGTGTATAGAGATTAAATGGATGCATTTGTTTAGGGCAAATGAAGGCAAGGGGTTAAACAAAGTCATCCCATTAAGTCATTGTTAAGATCACGTGACCTTAGACACTAAGCTATTTAAATGCATTGCTAAGTGATGTAGAGATGGATCTGATGAAGTACCTATGTGTATGAAAGTGCTTATCCTGTTTGTATTTTAATATTTTATACTTGTTGTTTTATTAAATTTGGCTTGCTCACTCATATCTCTCTGCCTAGCCAGCTTTTATTTTAATTTTCTTTCAGTATTTTTGTGCCTTGCTGGTTGTTCTTTTTATATACTTTCCAACCCATTGTATATCCCAACAGTGGTACTACAGGGATATGCATCAAATGCACATGCCACAAGCATAGTAGGGTGTTGCATTGTCATGCCTCACCTATGGGCAGCAACAACACTATCTGTACTACTGTGTGGCAATGTGTATTGTAATAGGAGTATGTGGCTTTGGAATGCTGTACCCAACAGATATATGGACATGCACACATACACACACTTGCCAGAACTCAATGGGCATACCATGCCTATCAACCCATTTGTGCAACATTGTTGTGCTGGTACTGCAAGGCTCGTGTATCCAGTAAGGAGAGGAGTGTAACAGGGTACATGTAATGTTCCATACAGCAGCAACCACAACTGACTATGGCAATGGGTGTTGAGGTGGTTGTGAAGGCCCTCATGGAATTCCCAAGTACAGGTGCACTAACACACAGACACTGCTGTCTTCAGTAATGCACACTTACATATGTGTCAGTACTGGGGTGCATCACTGCAGGTGGTCATAGCTGTGTACCTAGCTATTGTCCATGGAGATATGGGTTGTGCAGGTGATGTGTGTACTGTAGTATCCTGCCACCTGCCATGTGGCAGTAGGCAATCTATCGACAGACACCACTTTGGTGACCCTCAGGGTGAGAGTGACATGCATCAGCCAATCCTCTGGCTGCCTCCTGCACATGGCCACTGAGGTGATCAAGTTGACATATATGCAACATGTATTATAACACATGGTTAATGTCTGTGATGGAGACCTGTACCCAAGCATGTTCTGTTGACTGTGGTAGTGCAGTGGAGGTACCCATGGCATGTGGTGCATACAGGGTGTTGTCTCCTATATGTGCCAGTTCTTACACAGCTGGGCAGACATATCAGTGTCAATCAAGCATAGGTTGCCTGTACATATCCCAGCTGGATACCTGACATCTGCACATCTGTACAAGGACTGGCAGTCATCAGCTTGGCAAGTAGCTATGCAGTAGGATGACTGTGTTGACAGACAGACATTTGACAGCAATATCCATGCCATAACTACATGTTGGAAGCCCTTACTAACATGTGCTGTACAGATGGTAGTCTACAGTTACATTCCACATGTCGGATCATTATACAGTAAGGGATATATACTGTGACACAGCTCACACACCAGAGACACAATAGGGAGGCCTCAGAGTCCAGCTATTGCAGGTGTGCTTGTTGTCAGTACTACATTTAGCACTCTACTCTTGCCTGGGAAACCCCTGTCAACAGTACTACCACCATGATACACTACATGCTAGTGTGACAGCATGTACCCTGGGCTACTATTCCTGTATGTAATACATTCACATGGATAACAGTGCTGTATATGCCACATATACTTGTGGGTCCCAGACATGACACTTACACCCCTTGCTACTGTAATGACAGCACATTGGTGCATGTATTGTACATGGCATTACATACACTTATTACAGTTGTCATTACCCTGCTATGTTATCAGACTGGGTGGTGAGAACTGGTTACCAGGGCAAAGCCATGCTTAGCAGGTATCAACATTGCTCCAATATAACAGCTAACCTGATTTGTGCACTGGTAAGTGAAACCTACATGGTATACTCCCTTGTACATTTACCCGTAGCTTAACAATGCTTAGCTTCTTGCAAATCCACACAAACATGCTTAAAGCTGCTTAAAACTGCCTTAACCACTCTGTATCTGACAGCCCGTGTTCTGCCCAGGAACAAAATGAACAGCCCTTTCAGGTCTTGAACCCAGGACCCTGTACACTATAGTCACAACAGTTAACCACTACACCATGACCACTGTGAAGACAGCTGTTGTTTTTCCAATATATCTGTTAAATACACATATTGATTAGTATTGAACAATTGCCTTTACTTCCACAATTGTGTAGTACTTGTTATTAATATGACTGTTGCATCACATATGTTGTTATATCATAACATACACATATCAGATACATATGGTGAGATACATCTGGGAAGGTATACACAACCTTGATATTTACACAATGACAGGAATTTGGATATATACATATACATATGTTGATATATGTCTACATTTACATACACATGTATATTCATACATATGTCTGTCTGTATACACAGCTGTATAGTGCATCATATATATGGCTATGTGTAGATCTCCTTGTATATATATATATATATACATATATATATGGTTCTAGGACTATTCACTGAAAGCACATTTCACTGAAAGTCAAATGATTGTGCACAAATCACTGAAAGCGCAATTCACTGAAAATACAATTCACTGAAGGTTATATATGGCCTTTTCCCCACTATTGTGCGACCCTCGAGTTAGCAAATATAGTAAGGGGAGTTGGATATATATTAAGTTCAGAAAAGAGTAATTTATTGGAATTGCAAGTATCCATGTATATAGTTCAAAATATTTAACATAGTTGGTGGGCTACGCCCCCGCACTCCCTCTTACTAGATATACTAACTCCAGGGTCGCACAACAGTGAGGAAAAGGCCATATATAACTTTCAGGAAAATGTTTTTCAGTGAATTGTATTTTCAGTGAATTGAGCTTTCAGTGAATTGTGCACAGTCAAATGTGTTTCAGTGAAATGTGCTTTCAGTGAATAGCCCTAGACCCATATATATATATATATATATATATATATATATATATATATATATATATATATATATATAGCTATATATGTATGCACATCCTGTGTGTACAGATATGCCTAGTTATGTTGGTATATATGTAGAAATCTAGAACTATATGTGCATACATATCTATTCTGATATACCTACTACTGCCAATATATATGTAGATATCCATACGTATATGTGCATATGTATCTCTATCTGTATATGTGTAGACATACATTGCTGTGTATATGTATATATTTGAGTGTTTATATGTACGTATATATAAATATATATATATATATATATATATATATATCTACATATATATATATATATATATATATATATATATATATATATATATATATATACACACACATCTATGTATGTCGATATGTATATGTGTATATATCTATATATATATATATATATATATATATATATATATATATATATATATATACATATATGTTCACCATATGTCCAGAACATGGAGTGGAGTCCTACCTCATCCCCAATAGTCCCAACCACTTAGTGCAAGAGGATGTCAGGTATGTATTGCAGGTATATATGTAGACTGTTGCGACTGTAATAGGGGTTGTCTTAACAGACATGTTGTATGTGGGAGGTCACATCTGCTTTTAACATGTGCACCTTTGGCTACTGACAGACATCCTAAGGACATCATAGTACAGTACTACTGCTAGCACAATAATGATCTGTGGACTACAGCAGAGATATGACCAATAAGTGTGGACAGTCTGGCACTCTGTGGTCAGTCCAGAGGTGTACACAGATCCCCTTCATGTGAGACATGTGGACCATGCCTCCCAGTAAGGATGTTAATAGCCATGTACATGGGTATATCATGTAAATACTGGACTACATAAGCCCACACAGTTTGTGCATGCATACACACCAGTCTGTCCTGACACATAATACCTGGTGGTGCAGGGGTCACATGGCCGCATACTACTCAGTAGTTAGTGACATACATCTGTACAGAATCCCACTGCTTTGTCAGAAATACACAACAGTTATGGTAGCCTGGCAGCAGTATGTCTTGCAAATAACTGGACATATCAGCACACTGTGTAATTACAGTAGGCTGCTAGGCATGTTACAAAGCACTGTGCAAACTACAGGCAGACTGCCACAATACTGGACTACATTTTGTATGGGAGACTACACATGTACCTGCAATGATAGCAGGCTCTACACGCATGTCACAGCACAGAGAAAAAGACACCTGTGTGAAAGTGCATACCCACAACCAATGTAAACGCAGCCACAGCCACATATGGTACACATGCTTTATATGACACCATATGGACTGTCTGATAAACACCATCCTCATATGTGCCACTCACACAATGACCCTACATACACTGGGTCATGGCACTGTGTGGTCCGATGGCTGTTTGTGGTATGGGACACATGTGTCTCTGGCCCTACAGACATTTGAGCCACTAGGATACCATTCACTGGAGCAGCATGTCACATCAGATAGAACAGGATTGACAACAATAGCATCTACCTCAGTCTATGCACAACCCAAGGTACGTACGGGCAATACTCATACTGTCTACAATCACCCTAGGTACACAGACCCCTGTACTGTACACCAGTATCTGGTCTGAGACCAGGTCTGATGAAGCAACATTAAGTTGTGAAAGCGCTTACTGTTTGTCTTCTGCAATAAAGTACAGTGACTGATTTCCAGTGTGTAACTTTGGTGCCTTAATTTACTTTTGCAGTCAGTGCAACATACCACTATGCTAAATCAACAGTTTGAAAAACAGGAAGACTGAAACTTAATTGCTATCATTTAGTGACTTCAGTTCTCACTTCTCACCATAGCTCTCTACCTATTAGCATAAATAACTGGAGAAACAACAAAGCCAATAATGGGGGAATACAACGTCAGTTCTCACATCTCACCATAGCTCTCAACTCACAAAGCCAATAATGGGGGGATACAAATTCTGTCCTCACTTCTCACCAGAGCTCTCAACTCAAAGATTACATTTACAGAACTGTTCAGTATATCCTGCACTAGCTCTTAGCATCTGTTAATCATCTGATAAAGTAAAAGCCACCTTACTCTGTACACATACCTTCCCCTTTCATTTGTTCATCTACCACAGGGTTACCATATTGCCAGTTTTCCTTCAGCAATAAATGATTATTTAGAACTGTTCTTTGATGAAAACTACTCTTCTGCTAGTGCAACCCACTTGTTTGTGCTAGCTCTGTATGTCAAGAAAAAAAAATGAACAAGGGTGATTGACCCTTGTCCCAGCTATTTTTCACACTGTCAAATACAGAAAAGAATAAAGGAGAAAAGACTTCCATTTTTCACATCTGCATTTCAAATCAACTTTCCCGGTTTGGAATGTGAAAAAAAAGAATAATCCTCTCTTGAAAAGCACAGATCAATGAACTGACCACACATATGCGTGCATTTAAGGTTCAAAACAAATTTGTAAAAGATTGAGTTACTTCAAACTCTTCAGTTTCCAAAAAAATTGTTTACTTGCTCAGTGGCATGATAAATATCATAAATATTCAGTACAGTGTTTTAATTCATGTTAGCACTTAATCTTTCACTAAAATGCTAAAGGAAAATGAACCCTTCTGAATAAAGGAAATAACATTTAGTTCATAAACTTTCTCAAAGATCTAAAGCTGCTGATTTTAGAGCTCGCCAGCCATTGATGTTTCTTGCTTCTATAGCACTGCATGGATATTTATTTAACTTCCAGAACTTTGATTGCATCATGCACTCCGTATTATTTATCATTAAAAAAAAAAATCAACATTTTTTGGAGTTGTTTCAATCCAAAAATCAAGATGATTTAATCATAATATACTTACTAAACTGGAATTTTATTATGTGATTTATTTCACTTACTTGAGACTAAACTATTGCAACAGATTTGAAAAGCAAAACTTTGCCACTAAGATAAAAAAATGCTAACCCTCTCTAAGCACAACTTCTGGTTCTATAGGAAGCACTGAGACCAGGATGGAGAAAAATGTGTATGTATGTATCTATCTATCTATCTATCTATCTATATATATATATATATATATACATATATATATATATATATATATATATATATATATATATATATATAGACAGAGAGAGATAGGAGGTATATGAGATGGGTAAAAGTGTAATAAAAACTAGTCAGGTTAAAAGCATTCTGATAAGCTAGGATGGTCCATGGATGCCAGATTTGCAAGAAACTATGGATTTAACCTGAATGATATATATTTTAATGCATATTAAGTAGTCTTATATTTTTGGGATACGACAAGGTTTTAAATAGGTATAGTCAAACTTAGAGATTGTTTGTGCTACTACAGGCAAAGGCAGCATTCTTAAAATGCCATTGCTGTTCAGGTTTGCTGAGACCATGGGTGTGTATTCTCATTCAGCCAGGTAGAATTCTTAAGTTATGCACATATTTAAAGACTCTTTTCATGTTGTTGTTTTTCCATGCTAGTTCTTTGCACCCACTCAGTAGTCCAGATATTTATTGTTAACTGGCCAAACAAAGCTATGCTTGAGAGTAGTGCTTTTAAGGTATGAGCTCCAACAAAAAAGGATTACAGGTATCACAACTTGGAGAAGCTGAACTGTACAAAATAAAATACACAGACTTTTGTCTCTGTGGAAAAAAGATCACAAGTTGACATATTTTTATTCCAGCTATCTGGTAGTTCAGACAGTTAAGGCTACAAGCAGTTGATCGGCATCACCATGTATTATTGGTTGAATTCCCACTGAATCTATTTGCAAGCTGGGACTCTATGCAAGCCACTTAAAAAAGACAGCACTACTAGGGCCACTTGAGCTAGTTGGTTTACCCTGATAGTAAACAGATAGAATCCTCACACAAACACATACACACACACACACACACACACACACACACACACACACACACACACACACACACACACACACACACACACACACATACACTTTGTTTCCTTACCTAATGAACAAATTAGTGCTGCTGCTGCCTAATTCCCAAATGAAAACAAGCATTAGTGTATCCATTTACTCACAATACTGCTGTTGAACGAAAACGAGCATTAGTGTAATCCGTTTACTTGCGATGCTGCTGTTGCCTGCCATTTCCACAATTAATGCTGCTGTTGCCTGTATCTTGCTGTTTACACATTCCCGCTCACAGCCAGAGCCGGAAATCATGACATGAGCTCCTTGAGCTCAATTCTGACTGGCTGGTAGCCCTGTCAGAGCTGTCGTCATCTCGTGCGTGATGACGTCAGCTGTGATAGCACGATAATTCAAAAAAAAAAAGCAAAAAAGTTGGAAATGAAGGGGTGCCACTCAGAATCATGGCACCCCCTTCATTTGGACCCCAAAACTCTGTAAAACCTGAGTAACTTGGTATGGTTAGGAGGTATGTGTACAGGACATATTCACCACTTACTGCAGGACATATGTACAAAGGTTGACAGATTTGTGGCTGGAGCTACAAACACTGCCCCAATATTGGCATGTTGCTGTGATAACCTCATATATTTACTGTCGTACCACGGATTGTTGTGACATATGTCCTATGAGGGATATGAAATCAGTAACTCTCATGACTGTCACCATGTACTGACTGCAATCCTCACACTATGCTTCTGCAGTTCTCAGATAGGTGTTCTGTGAGTAACACAAGAAACAAAAGGCACCACACACTGCCCAGTCTGCAGATGACCCTACAGATGGGGATTTCCTCAAAAATGCAGCACTGTCATGACAGGAATTAAAACATGTAGACCAGCCATATCCACACACACCCTGTTAAACCGACATTACTCTAAATGCAGAATAGCAACACTTACCTTCTGTAGTCATGTCAGGCACATCCCCCTCCTGTGTGTTGGCCTGTTTCCACAGTGTATGTTGTTAGAGGTGAATCCCAAATCCATCTGTGATGCTGTTTGCCAAACAACAGATCTAGGTCCTGCTCATAGTGAATGAAAAGACCCAACACCAACATGATGTTCCTAGATATTGTAATGTGTTTCCATACAATTGGCTATGGGAATGTTATCACAGCTGTTCCACATGCAATCAGTTAGAGGAGGGCTGCAATTCATGCAGAGGCCATCAGCTGATCATGAGCATCACTTACAAAACACAAGCTGCTGCCAAAGCAAAGCAGGTGTAGTTCTCCACATCCACCAGAGATGAAGTGAGAGAGACAGACAGAGACAAAGTAAGTGAGGGGGTGGGAGAGTAAAACCTAAACATGTTTGTGTCACACACCTACCAGTACAGGGTTTCAAACCCCTGACTGACTATGTATTGCTATCAAATGACTATGCAGTTATTGCATGCACCGCATAGCTTACATGTTGAGGAACTTGCCAAAGGTATATGTGATGGTGGGTGACATCTGCAACAGTGATATGGTAACAATACTGTAGGTGTAGTACATGTGCCTGTCCTCATGAACAGGTGTCAGTGTCAACACAGCCAAACTCTCTCATGGACTCACACACATTGACACACTTGGCAGGGTCAGGAATGCACTTCCTAACTAGTTAGTTTGCCACAATGCAGTAATGTGCAGGTATCACATGCACCACAGTGGTTATCCGGAGGTTATATGGGCAAAGGGTATGTGCATGTGTCTGACACCAGACAACATACTTCAATATGCCAATGGGAGTTGTAGTGAGTGTGAATGTGTTCAAAAGCATTATACACCAGACACACAGTCACAGGGTGCCAGTACTGACATGCACGCATGCATTACTCCACGGGTATGTAGTGGTTGACTGTGCCAGAAGGCTACACAAGGCTAGGTGAATGGTATACCTTGGCATCAGGCCACATGACAATGGTCTTCAGTGTGGCTCAGGGGTATAGTGTCTGGATTAGCCCACACAGGTGGGTATTGTATTCACCATACAGTCAGCTGGGTAACTATTGTGTGTGGCCATTGCTGTGCAATGCTTGCCATGTATGTGTTCTTTAGTCCATGACATGGACACTGTCTGGGATGTGCACACGTCCCACATGCATGTACAGTGACATGTGGAACTGTACCTTGGGTTTCTGGCCCATGTTGTGTACACAGATTGTTATCATCAAATGTGCCAGTCCTGGCGTAATGTGGCTGGAACTGGTAATAGAGAGCAGGTTGACCCTGCACCTACATTGATAGCATGATATAGGTATTCCCTGGTGTCAATGGCATCTGTCCATACAGGGCATGTGTTTAAGGCATGGTATGTCCTTTGTGGGTCACATTTGATGGCACCACAGGTGTTGCAGTCATCCAGTGGAGAACATAGTGAAGGTGCACTGTCTGCATGTACATGCCTATTATACTGATGGACAGGGTGCCATGCCCTCTGTAGTCCAATGCAATCATACCATGGTTACTATCTGTGGGCAATATGCAGGGTACTACCAACATAGCGGTTGTTACCTAGGCAAGCGTGTTTGTGCATGAGACATAGGTTGAGAGTGTTGTCTGAGTAATACAAGGGTTTCTAACTTTGTTCGCCAGGCCTTGATGTCACATGCAGGGGTATGGATTGGCACTCCAGCTTCTTGGCTATTTCTAATCTGTTATCCTTGTAAGGTGGACATCGTGACATATAATAGGGCCACCACATAAGAAATTTGCAAAACCCGCTCCACAGTGAGTCCAGTTGCTACACACTCACAGCCACCTCCACACAAGATATGAATGACAAACACAGACGCACACACACACTTGCCATGTCTGGCATTAGAACTCCTACCTAACTAGTTTATGAGCCATCATCTGCACAGCCCACTCTGTACTCGAACTGTGAAAAGTCACACAGGAAGCATTTTCTTCTATTGAAACTTGGTTATCCAATGCCCAACTAATACTCAACCCAAACAAAACAAAATTATTAATCTTTCAACCCACCAAATGTACCCTAGATAGCTTTCACTTTAACATCACAGCAAAAGACAACATCACCATCCATCCTACAGAACACACCAAATTACTAGGTGGAGAAATAGACAATAAACTGAACTTTGACATTCACATTTCCATTACCATTTAAAAAGTGCACAAAAAACTAGGAGCATTATATAGAAATCAGCAACTACTTACCAAAGCAGCTAAAATTTCAGTAGCAAATTCTCATCTTATCTCTACCCTGCCCTACGTCTCTCCAATATTTAGTAACCTTAGACAATGCGACGTAAATAAGCTCGAAACCTGCTACAACAAAATCACCAAGTTCACCACAGGGACTTCCAACTGTAATCACCACTGTCTCTCACTAGCAGAACTGGGTTGGGTAGAGCTCCCCCACCTCCATCAATGGTACCCACTTGCATTTGCCCACAAACTAATAAACCAACCATTAAAAGTCCCATCCCATCAGAATTTACTCCAACCTTACATAACCACGAGACCACTAGGATCCAGCCACAAAAACCTCCTACAGGTCACAAGAGCCAAAAACTGTGCTGGAGAAGCATTTTTCTCCTGCACTATAGCCAAACTCTGGAACTCCCTCCCATCCTCAATTACCTCTGTAACTTCTTGCACCCACTTCAAATCCTTATTAAAATCACACTTAAAAACTTGCCAGATATGCCCTTACAACCCCCCTCTAATACCATCCACTCCACCCACCCACTACCTCTCTCGACCCCCTAACAACCTATGCTTATCAAGCTTGGCTACTCATATTCCCAGCTACCTACTACATAATACTAACTTCTTATAGCAACAGCTGCTAATGATTGTTATGTACCTCAAAAACAGATTGTATCAATTGTTCACTGATGAATCTCAACTATATTTGTAACCATGTTTAGTGTATGCCACCATATTTTAAAATTTTACCATGTTCTACAGCTGTTTTACATCTATGTTTTATTCTTGTCTTACATCCTCAGCTGGACTAATGTTTATATTTAAAATGCTATGTTTTTTTTAACTGTATAATGCAAGTAATGCTTAATGTGGAGCTTTTCTCCCTGGGCCTCCGCTGAAAACAGACCTGTGTCCAGTCGGACTCTCCTGGTCAACAAATGTAAATAAATAAATAAATAATTACGCAGTTATAGGATGCGCAACAGAGATTACTGTAGTACTCCTTCCCCAAAAGTGCATTTCACTGGGAATGACATCATCAGGCTTGCCAAAGAAGGTCACTGGAGGTTGTAGTGACTGTGTGCACCCTACACAAATAAACAGACACATAAACATCCACACTTGCCATGTGGGGGAATAGAACCCCTACCAAAGTACTATATCACACTACAGCATTACGCTGCTATAGGACGCACCATGGAAATTACTGGGCTACTCTTTTCCCAAATGTGTATTTCACATTGAATGACATCACCAGGCTTGCCAAATTAGGGCATTTGAATTGTAGTGAGTGTGACTAGCCTAAAAAACATTGCTCCCTACACAGACAAAGAAACACACACGCAAACATCCACACTTGCCATGTGTGAGAATAGAACTCCTACCAGAGTACTATATCACACTACAGCATTACACTGTTATAGGACATACCACAGAGATTACTGAGCTACTACATTTCCAATGGTGTATTTCACTGGGAATGACATCGGCTGGCTTGCCAAAGCAGGCCAATGGAGGTTGTACTGACTGTGAATGGTCTCTAAAACATTGCACCCTACACAGATAAACAAACACACACACAAACATCCACACTTGCCATGTATGGGAATAGAACCCCTACCAAACTATTATATCACACTACAGCATTACAAAGCAGGCCAATGGAGGTTGTACTGACTGTGAATGGTCTCTAAAGCATTGCACCATACACAGATAAACAAACACACACACAAACATCCACACTTGCCATGTATGGGAATAGAACCCCTACCAAACTACTATATCACACTACAGCATTACATGGTTATAGGATGTACCATGGAGATTACTGGGCTACTCCTTTCCCAAAGGTGTATTTCAAAGTGAATGACATCAGCAGCCTTGCCAAAGTAGGGCATTTGAATTGTAGTGAGTGTGACTAGCCTAAAAAGCATTGCTCCCTACACAGACAGACACACACACACACACACACACACACACACACACACACACACACACACACACACACACCATTCCCATGTCTGGGATTAGAACTCCTACCTAACTATTTTAGCATACTACAGCATTATGTAGTTATAGGATGTACCACAGAGATTACTGGGCTAATCTTTTCCCAAAGGTGTATTTCAAAGTGCATGGCATCAGCAGCCTTGCCAAAGTAGGGCATTTGAATTATAATGAGTGTGACTAGCCTAAAAAGCATTGCTCTTTATGCAGAGACACATACACACACAGTTGCCATGTCAGGGATTAGAACTCCTACCTAACTAATTTATCACACTACAGCATTACACAGTTATAGGATGTGCCACAGAGATTACTAGGTTATTTCTTTCCCAAAGGTGTATTTCAAAGTGAATATCATCAGTAGCCTTGCCAAAGTAAGGCATTTCAATTGTAATGAGTGTGACTAGCCTAAATAGTATTGCTCTCTACACAGACAGAGACACACACACACACACACACACACACACACACACACACACACACACACACACACACACACACACATGCAGTTTACATGTCTGGGGATTAGAACGCCTCCCTAACTAGTTTATCATACTACAACATTACGCATTTAGAGGATGCACCACAGGGAATTCTGGGCTACTCTTTTCCCAAAGGTGTATTTCAAAGTGAATTACATGAGCAGCCTTGCCAAAGAAGGGCATTTGAGTTGTAGTGAGTGTGACTAGCCTAAAAAGCATTGCTTCCTACACAGACACACAGTTGCCATGTCTGGGATTAGAACTCCTACCTAACTAGCTTATCACACTAGAGCATTACGTAGTTATAGGACACACCACAGAGATTACTGGGCTACTTTTTCCCAGTGGTGTATTTCAAAGTGAATGACATAAGCAGGCTTGTCATAGTAAGGCTATGGGAAGGGCAGTGTGTGCGCATGGGCCATAACCCATTCATCTAGCAATAGACACACCACACTCAGGCATACGCAGGTTTATATTCCACAGGTATGTGTCTACAACTGCTAGATGACTACTGCCTTGTACAGTCATGTTGCACAGCTAGCACTTGCACCACAGAGTCTGTAATGCTGAGGGATACCAGTGGCTAATTTCTACAGTGAGTGACATTTACACATCATGTGGTTGTAGCCATTTGGCTGTGTGCTGGGTGAGACAGGCCTCATGATGGAAGGCTCTGTGTCACTGTCACTCTGTTCCACACATCTATGTATGTGTACTTTTGGCATATTGTAGTGTGTTGTCCTTGGATATATGTGTGTATTCCTATCCAATGTGTGTGCAAAGCATGACTGGTGCATACTGAGGAGTGTATGCACTAACATCTGCAACTGTCAGATATGTATGGTCCGCTGTTGTTGGCAGACATGGGCTTAATTTGTTTAAGTGTGTGAGCATACCCAATATGACCTTTCACTATGCTGTTGTCTGACATTGCCTTAATTTTTCTAAGTGTGTGAGCATGCCCAGTATGCCCTTCTGTATTGAATGTGTGGATCCATTCCAGGTAGTTTGTACTCCAGTGCAGACCTTTGTGTTTTACACCTACAGGTAGCAAACTGCTTCTGCAGGATATCTGTAGATCAGTTGGCAATATGGGGTCAAACTGTGCAAGGATAGTGTGCACTGTAGGTGATTGTGTCTGTGCTGCTTCTGCTACACGGTACTGGTGTTAGCAGAGATATTCAGAAATGTGTACTGTTATACACTGTGATGTTTTATGTCCTCAGGTACTGTCAGATGGACATTTTTGTTCACAGTGATGTCCTGGGGAACACAGGGTGAATGCAGCTGTGTTCAGTATTGTAGTCAAATACCTACATATTAATGGAAAGTTATGCCATTCTGGAGGGGGAGCTGCAGACACATGCTGCTGGGTCTGTGTATCCAGTTCAGCACCTTGGGTACAGTGCTGGCAGGGGATCCCTTACTTGTACATCCATTGACATGACAGTATGGCCTTATCTTGCTGTGGCAATACATCACAGCTGTACATATTCACACAGGTTACCCAGAGGCAGGGGTTATAAGTCTGGACATTACCCCTATTGTGGTGTATGGGCAGGTTTCTAGCCACCCATTTTTGTGTTTGCAGCCAGGGATAGTATGTGCACATGGCTGTGTCAAACCTTGCACATTTCATGCTGCCCATGCTCCCACCCCACATCTATTATTCTATTCTCTTCCATACATTATACATACATTCTCTGATACTTTCCCTATAGTAATCATCTCATCACAGGTGTGTTTTGGTGTTGGTCCACAGTTCATGCAGTGGGACATGGTGGACATGTTACTGTAGTTTGTCCACATGGCCTTGCATATGGCTTATGCGGATTGTGTTATGTTATTTGGGTGTCCATGACATAACATACATTGGCAGTACTGGTGAGACACAGGCCTTTGGCAGAGGCCTGTAGGCCATTTGGTGGTGATGCAGGCCAGCTGTAGCAGGCTGTTGCATTCTGACAGTCCTACAGTCCCAGACTGCCATACAGTATATTCTTCTGGGGTGACAGGGTAGGTGTGCTAGGTGTTCATGCCAATACTTTCTATCAGTATTGATCAGGTGGTGTGGATGCTGGCAGGGTGCTACTTACAGTTAGGGACACACCTGCATGGGACACCTGCACTGCATGCTGTATTCTTTCGCTCTTGCCATACACAGGTGGGGGTCACATTATACCCATTTCCAACAGCAGGGATACAACCAGAGAGGCCCCTGTGGGTGGTGTTTGGGTGAGCTGGCTGTATGTGTGCTATGGACACTACTTGCATCTGATCCACAGATATGCATGGGGCATTCCAGTTATGCTGGCTTGTGCAGGGACATCAGCCACTTCCCAATGCATCAATCATATCACCTTTGTAATCTGCAAGTGTTTGGCCAGACGACATCGGTATTCCCTACTACAAGCCCAGATAATGTGATGCATACCTGTATGTACAATTCCAAGGGTGTGCCCATTTCACCATTATACATTACATACTGTATGTCTGGGGTACTTTTCTCTGTGTACTGCTTGTATATCTAGCTCAACAGTCATGCCATGTCCATCTTTCAGATGCTGACACATATTACCACCATACATTTACAATGGTTTACTGCTAGCATGTGTTATACTGGGGGAATTGTCTTTGACACTGTAGTTGTGAGGACTTGGCCCTGTCATCTACAGTAATGGGTAATGGCCACCAGGTCAAACCTCAACATGCATACATACTGACCACTCTCACATAATATGAAACACACACCAACCTAACACTCGCATACCTGCATATTGTACAAATGCAACAATCTATCCTGCTACCTTGGCCTGCTCAGGTCATCTGTGCTCCACTGGTATTATACCTACACATTCATGTTACTACATGTCTAAATCGGATTGGAGGGGGGCACACCTGACTGTTTCTACATTTCTACACAGGATTGGGGGGCACATCTGACTGCTTCTACATTTCTACATAGGATTGGGGGGCACACCTGACTGTTTCTACATTTCTACACAGGATTGGGGTGGCACACCTGACTGTTTCTACATTTCTACACAGAATTGGGGGAGGGGAACACCTGCCTGTTTCTACACTTCTACACAGGATTGGGGGTACACCTGACTGTTTCTACATTTCTACATAGGATGGGGGGGGGCACACCTGACTCTTACTACATTTCTGCATAGGATTGGGGGGCACACCTGACTGTTTCTCCATTTCTACACAGGATTGGAGGGACACATCTGACTATTTCTACATTTCTACGCAGGATTGTGGGAGGGGCACACCTGACTGTTTCTACATTTCCACACAGGATTGGGGGGGGCACACCTGACTGTTTCTACATTTCTACATAGGATTGGGGGGGCACACCTGACACTTGTACACATTTGCTATGACTGTACTGGTATGTCAGGTGCTCCATTTCATTCTGTATTCTAACCTATCATGCTGACTAGAGGTATATCAGTGTACAAGAGCTGTTAGGTTTGATTGACCTACATATCAGTTTCTGACTTCCTAACCTTCAGAACTAACATCCCACTGCCTGACCTGCTGTAGTCTGTCTGTGTAGGCCGGGGAGAGGTTACCCATAGCCATCATTCAGAGGCCTTAGCACAGCCTTTGGTTGTGTTTGTCTACACCTGTCCTGCTGGCGGAGACTGTTGTTGGGTATATAAACCTCCCTGACTGACATGTGTGAGTCATATGGACACACATCTGGCCCAGCACATTTCCTGCAGTGGGTTTTATTCGCCATGTGTAGTACTGGCTACTATGGTGACACCAGTATTTGTTACAGATCTCATGGTGCCACTATAAGTGTCTACCATCTGCTGACAACCCATTCAGCCACCCAAGTCCCTTGCATGCTCACATCCATACCATAGATACAAGTAACAACACATACTACTCCATTTGGCAATTGGTAAGGAAAGTGACTTACCTTGTGGGTATGCCAGTACTGAGGATGATGGTGGAGGGCTGCCTAAGTCAGATGCACAAAGTACACTCCCTATACAAGGTTGAGCACAGGTAGTGTCATGTTTGGCATCCTTTTTACTGTATGTGCGAGTCAGAGAGTGGTGTCATTCACTGGATCCTTCCTGTGTCTGTGTATGTCTTATGCATTGCCTCTTTGCCAAGGCTAGGGCATACTGGGCACGCCTCCTTCTACCTACTGGGGCAGGCTCAGGTTGTTCCTCCTCCGAGTCACTCTGTGCCTGTGCAGGCCTTGGCAATGGTGGTGGGCTGTGTGGCCCTGCCCCATGCTGTTTCTTCTGCAGCTGTTTCTGCAGGATCAAATTGTGTAGCATGGCACATACAATGACAATTTGAGTACATGTAGCTGAGGAGCACTGCAAGGCTTCACTGGATGTGTCCAGGCACCGGAACCATGACTTGAGCATCCCAAACACACACCCTATTACAAGTCCGGTGTGCGCATGTGCCTCATTATGGAGTTCTTGTTCAGGTATGTGTGCATTTCTAATGGATGTCATCAGCCATGGCTCCAGTGCAGTAACCAGCATCCCCCACTAGGTGACCGTAAGGGATGTCCCCATGGCAAATCTCTGGTACAGCTGCGTCAGATGCCAGATGTGGGAATCATGATAGCTTCCTGGGCAGCCAGCACACACATTCATTATTATGCCCTGGGCATCACATGCAATCTGGCAGTTGATGGAGTGGAAGCCCTTGCAGTTGATGTAGACCGTACTCCACTCACCGGTTGGTGCTTTGATGTGTATG
Source organism: Protopterus annectens (assembly GCF_019279795.1). Classification (NCBI taxonomy): domain Eukaryota; kingdom Metazoa; phylum Chordata; order Ceratodontiformes; family Protopteridae; genus Protopterus; species Protopterus annectens. The sequence goes on from NC_056738.1 coordinate 476,915,137, forward strand.
TGCATGCAGTCTATAGCATCCACTACCTCAGGGTATTCTACTATTTGGTGGAACAGTTGCATATTGCTGGCCAACACCTCATGGTTGTTGGGGAAATATACATGCTCACCAGCATGTGCTGACATGGCATCCAGGAAGTGGTGGAGTATCCTGGATGCAGATGCCTGTGAGATCCCCATCATATCCCCTATTGGCCTTTGGAAGGTACCTGTAGCTAATATTCTTAAGCCTACACATATCTTGGTATCCACTGGGATGGGTTCTCCTCTGTTAGTTCTGTGTGTCAGGCATGGCCGGCACAGCTCAACAATTTGCTGTAGGAGGTCCCTGTCCACCCTATAGCACTCCACTATCTCCAGCTTATGTAGCATGTAGCCCCTGGTAGGTTACCCTGGGTCTGTGCACTCTTTTCCGTATCCTCACCGTGGGTTGGTCAACAGCATTCACATCCTCACCACCCTCAGCCTCTTCCACAAGTTGTTCTATGATAGCTATTGCAGTCCCTATCATTTTGTTGTTTTGTCTGTTAAAACGTACCTGCTTGTATACACCGATGGTGTAGAGTATGGGAAAAACCAGAGGGGAAGGTGTTTGCATAATTTATAGTAGTGTTCTGAGCTGAGCTGGTCTGCTACCTGTGTAATTGGCTGATTCGGATACATTTCACCTACCAGCTATGCTAGTTCTCCTTGATTAATTTCCTACTACTGTTTTCCCTTCCCATTGCCTTCCTGTTTAAGCCCAGGGGCATGTCACACAGACATAGTGCTCAAATGTGCTCAGAGCTGCTATTTCCTGGTTTACCCGTTTTTTTTCTTTAAAACCCAGTGTGCAGCATGCACACCTACTTAGGCAATGTAAAGAGTGCTAGGCAGACCCAGACACACCCCCTTGCTTAGCTGTGCTTAGCTAGGTGCAAACCTGAGCCACAGGGCTCCAATCCGCTTACAGTATGCCTGTCACCACCCCCCCCCTACATGATGTCAGCTAACTCCTAGGCTTGCACCAAGCTATTCCTGCTCTTACACTGTTGGGACCTGACTAGCATGCTGGGGAAAACTGGGATTCACTATCATTCTACTCATTTGCATAGGATTGCCTGCTAATGCATAGTTACATGTCTCACACTGGGCCTCCGCCCTTAGTAACCACTACTCACTGTCCATGTTGTCTTCTGCCTGCCATTGACTTTAATGGCAGAATAGTGATTTTAGTTAGAATGCTTATTTTAGGTTTATTTTGTCATGGCTCAGTTCTGGAATTTGCAGAAATGTACTCAGTTACTAACCGCATTTCTGCAGATTACACTAGTCCTGCGCGGCCAGTTTCCAGCTTCCTGGATTGCAAATTCACCTAACTTGCATGGATTTCTCCTGCAAATGGGGTAATTTGCATACAAGGGCTGAGTCTGTGCAGGACTAATACAGGAGCGCTCGTACACGCCCCTGCAGGCTATTCCTGGATTGCACGCCAGACATATTGTCTGCTAGAGCTCCTGAACTAATCCTGCATGCCGTTACAAGGTTTGCAGAATCCAGGGGTACATATACAGCTAAACACTGGGGGTTGTTGTAATGGTTAAGGTGTTTGATTCATAGACACAAGATAGTGTTTGATTCTTAGCTTTGGGGAGGAAATTGATTAGGCTTACAATGGCCTGTTAAGAAAGCTAGCCTAGTAATTAGCTATGAACTTACAAAACCACGTATCTAATAAAAAGGGAAAATGAAACTTTTAAAGTGCCTTCTATAAATGTGAATAATATTAAGAATATAGTAAGCAGAATATGAATTTTATAGTGATGTAACCCATGTGAGGTCAATGTAATTATATTAGTCTCAAGATTTTTAACAAATGAAGAAAGATTACAAACGCAGAAACTATGGGAAGGAAAGATATCTAGAATTTGGGGAATGACAGATGTGACAGAATAACTGTATCCTGTAGAAATAGAGTAAAGATATTAAATGTAACTTTAGCAAAAATGGGAAGATTAAACATTGTAGATTTAAAATGGAACGAACAAGTGTATAGAATTATAACATTATGTGCTTATACTAATTGTAAAGAAAGGGGAAGCTTATTCCGCCGGATTACAGACTATGTAGTGATAAATATAAATATTGTAGTATAAGGAGACCTTAACTGTGATTTTAAAGGCATGCTTAAAAAGAAAAGAAATGATATAACAATGTTAGAAGTTATAAAATTCCATAAATTTGTCCACCTGATCTATTGAACCTTGCCACACAATACAAATGTCATCCAAATAACGGATGTAAGCCCGGATAGACTCCCATTATTCATTTTCAAAAACATATTTAATTTCCCGATATAGTAACACAAGATTTGCATATATTGGGGTATAAGCCACACCCATGGCCACCCTGTTTAACTGTTTATATATTCACAACCCTAATTCACACATTACAGTGGGTCATGGTTGTATATTTTCACTGAATACACTGACTTGTTAGTGGAGGAACGACATTTTAAACTGTTTCAAAAGGGTTTTACCTTTATACCCACTAGCAAGGGTAAGTGTTATGAAACACTACTTGATACCAAAATGTTTGTCAGGAATTTAAACCTTAAGGAATTTTTTAAGGACCATGATGACACTCTTTTAGGATTACCTGACACAAACAGAGAACTTACGTGTAAGAGTATTTTTAACCCCCGTCTCCATCCTGTACTTGCTAATTTTGACAGTTTATTGGAAAATGAGATTAAACAGTATTTCAAAACCAAGAAATGGTTTAAAAACAATCTTAGCCAGGAAAAGAGAAACCTCCTGCATACTTTAAGTGAAAGGAGGGATTTAAGTATCATGAAACCTGACAAGGGAGTGGGGGTGGTTATTATGGAACAATGGAATTATATGGGTAAAATGTTTGAAATTCTTAATTATGAAGGAAAATACTGCCATGTGTCTCACAATGAAATAGGGATAGCACACAGGAAGATAGATTTGAACCTGGAAGACAATTTATTACAAGGAATGATTGATCAGAAATTATATGATTTTCTATGGGTTAAAAAAGTTGTTCCTGAGATTTTTTGAATCCCCAAGGTTCATAAGAATGCCCTGGACCCACTCCTAAAGCCTATTATTGCTTCTGCCGGTTCAAAGACTCAACCCTTGGTGATGTATATAGACTCTAAATTAAAACCATTTTAAGGGTGATACCAACACATAGTTATAGATTCATGGAATTTTCTTACTAAAATGGGAAATATTACATATAATGACAGTTTAAGTTTCCTTACCATTGATGTAAAGGATCTTTTTTTCTGTCATACCCCACCAGACTGGACTGGGCTGGTTTGAAGAAACTTTAATTAGTTTAGATTTTCTCTCTGGTAATGACTTTAGGTTAATAATGGAAAACATGGAGGATGTTTTGAAAAATAATGTCATTTACTTTCAAGAAGAATGCTATAAATGGCTTGTGCCCCAATATATGCAAATCTTGTGTTACTATAATGGAAATGAAATATGTTTTTGAAAGTGAATACTGGGAGTCCATCCGGGCTTACTTCCGTTATTTGGACGACATTTTGATTGTGTGGCACGGTTCAATAAATCAGGTGGACATATTTATGGAATACATGGAGTCTACAACTGATTTTTAATCCTTCACATATATATTAGATGACTTATCCATAGCATATTTAGATGTACACATCATAAAAGATACTGTTAACCACTATTCTACCTCCAAAATTCATAGAAAAGATTATTTTTCAAATTCATATCTACATTTCAAGTGTAATCATCTTTTTTCCCAGAAAAAAATATAGTGAAAAGCCAAATGGTTAGGGTTGCCAGGATGACCACTGTATGGGATGATTTGATCCTGGAACTAGAATATATAGGTAAACTATTTATTTCTAGGGTGTACCCAAATGGTCTCATTGAAGGAACCAAAAGGGAAATTTTAGGGGGATGGGGTAAAAAATATTACTCATTGATTAATAGTTTCATGGTGGAAATGAATACTTCCCCTCCTAATTCATCTACAAACATGCTTATTACAGCTCCCCTAAAGTCCTCGGATACATATTTTATAACCAGATATCATCAGGACTCATCTCAGATCAAGGCTATTATCATGAAATGTTGGAATTTGTTTGCCAATATGCCACATACACTAAAGGTTTTTCAAAGTTCTTTTAAGGTTAGCTTTAGAAGAAGTGTTAACCTTAAAAAATTATTTGAAAGGGATGACCGATACAAAACCCCACATATTTGATTAAAAAGGGCATTTTTAAATGTGGCAATTGCACACAGTGCTCTATGGTAGTTAATGATACAGAACTATTTTTACCTAGCTTACAAAAATACATACCTACTGATGGTTATTATAACTGTGTATCCAAGGGGATCCTATACTTGGCTTTTTGTTCTATCTGTTTTGCATATCAGCAAAACCAAAAGAAGTTTAAAACAGAGAATTTACGAACATGTATATGACATGAACAGAGGAAGGGAGACCAATGCTTTATACAGACATAGGATTCTGTGCCCGGATGTAGAATTTAAAATTTGGATCATTGAACAGGTTAAACATATGGAATGGGGTGGCGACTGGGAGACAAAGCTTGAATTTCATGAAATGATATGGCAGCTGCCCCTGGATGCTTGTACTAACCCGGGATTAAATGACCATATTTCCATTATGCTTGCCCTTAAGATGAGAGCTAATAGGTTTTAAAAATATTATTTTTTTTTATAAAAATGCAATATATATATATTTTTTTTAAATATATATACTTAAGTGTGCTTTTTGTACTAGATTAAGGTATAAATGTTTTTGTGTAGTTTTGTAAATCAGTGGCTAGATGTCAAGTTTTACTGGGCTCTATTGTTTAGATCTAGAATTAAGTTAATAGGTTCATAGGTTCATATTAGGCTATCTGCCCTAGGGCATTTATGAGCCTAGCCAGAGTGTGTGTGGCTTTCACCACCCCTTAGGATGAGAATACTATACCCATTAGTTTGCTGTGCCTCTGTCCAGCAGTGACACAGAGATGATTCCCGGGGTAAACCTACGATCTCCCATCCACTCGTCAAGATTTCTCTTGAACAGAGTCAGTGAGAGGCTCTGCCTCACATGGACTGGGATTCTGTTCCATAGTGTAGGGAGTCTCTGGGTGATGAATCTGTCCCTCCAGCACATCCTATTTATATCCGTGTTGAGGTTTAAGTCTCTTGCTCTCGTTGCTCTGGTGGATTTGGATTTTTTGAGGTGAAGCATGTCCATTAATTCCGGGTTGGACATGGCCTTGTATGTCAGGCACAGATCACCTCTGAGCAGACGGTATGCGACTGAATAGAGCTGGAGTTTCTTCAGTCGGGCAGCGTATGACATATGTTTGAGCCCCTTTATCCTTTTGGTGAGGAACTTTTGGGGTCTTTCCAACTGCTGCAGGTGTCGGGTAAGGTACATTCCGAATGGGGCGTTGTACTCAATCATTGGTCTGATAAGTGAAGAGTACAGGGGTACAATGACCTCTCCTGATCTGGATGTGAATCCCTTCATGATCAGGTGGGCAATGTAGAAGGTCTTCCTAACCACTTCGGCAATGTGAGTGTCAAAAGAGAGGTTACTGTCAACTTGGGTCCCCAGGTCCCTGATAACGTCTTCCGTGTTTAATGGATTACCACATATGTGGTAATTAGGGGTTACCTTGTTTTTCCCAAAGGGTATGACTATACATTTTTTGGCATTTAGCTTAAGGCCATGGCTCTGGCACCAGTTATCCATTTCTATGAGACCTCTCTGGAGGATGTCTGTGTCTGATGGAGTGTCAAATATGGTGCCCAGTTTGCAGTCATCTGTAAATTTTGTCAGCCACAATCCCCCTATGTTTGCCTGCACTTCAGAAAAATAAATGCCGAACAAGAGGGGGCCCAGGACTGAGCCCTGTAGGACACCGCTCATGACCGGCTTAGAGTCTGACATGGCACCAGCAACTCTAACCCTGTGGGTTCTGACATTGAGCCAGTTTGCAACCCATCTTGTGACATATGGGTTTACATCTAAGCTGGCGAGCTTTTCTATGATGCCCGAGTGGGGTATTGTGTCAAACGCTTTTGCTAGGTCAAGGTAGGCTGTGTGAACTGCCTTACCCTCATCAATGGCCTTAGTGACTGTTTTGAAAAAGTCGACCAAGTTCAAAAGGCAGGATCTGCCCTTGACAAAGCCAAATTGGGTAGGATCCAGTGCTTGTAGGTCCCCAATGTCTTTATTTATGAGTTCCATTATGATCCTCTCCATAGCTTTGCAGACAAGGCTCGTCAAGCTTATGGGGCAGTAATTTCCAGGGTCCGTAGAAGCACCGCCTTTGTGGAGTGGGACCACAGTTGCCGTACGCCATTCTTTGGGTACGTATCCTGTAGTAAGGCTAAGATTAAACAGCAGCCTTATGTGTGGGTTTAGTTCCTCATTGAGTTCATGTAGCACACAGCCGGGGACATCGTCCGGTCCCATTGATGCTGTGTTTTTTGCTTTAGAGAGAGCAGCTCTCACCTGGGCATCTGAGATGTTTGGGAGGCTAGACTCTGGTGGGATAGATATTTCTCCTTTGGGGAGGGAGGGAGAAATTTGCACTGAACCTGTCTGCCAGTATGTTGGCAATGTCTGTGGGTTCAGTGATTTTTGTATCATTTTGGACTAATTCTGAGCATATCTGGGAGCTTCCACCCAGGTTTCTAACATAGCTAAAGAAGGCCTTATGATTGTCTTTTGTGTCATTAGCGATTTTTCTCTCAAAGTTGGCCTTGGATGATTTTATGAGTGATCGTAGTTTTTTGCTAGTAGTGATCAGAGATGCCTTCCCTTTTAGGGATTTTGCTCTGTCATGTAGTAGCTTTCTCCTCTTGTTGTAGAGTTTGTTTATGGCTGGGGTCCACCAGGCTGGGCGCCTGCCTTTGGTGGAAAGGGCCTTGATTTTATTAGGGATTGCTTGATCCATACATTCCTGGAGGTGCTCGTAGAAGGCATTTGTAAGGGTTTCAGCAGCGTGGGTTATGGTTTCCACTGGCTCGGGGGCCTTGAAGGATACCACTCCAGTCTTAAGAAGTGTGAAGTTTGCTTTTGAGAAGTTCTTCACTGTGGTCTTTTTTGCTGGGGTTGGGGGCGGGATGTGGATCTCCAGTGAGATTAATTTATGATCTGATCTCACCAATGAGGGATATACTTCTGGTGTGGAGCATTTTGTCCCCATGTTTGTGATGATCAGGTCTAGTATATTTTCTCCTCTTGTGGGAATGGTGACTAGTTGTTCCATAGCATTTGAGTTTATGAACTCCAGGAACCTTTGGGCTAGGTTGTTGGGGCTTGAGTAATGTTCCCAGTCTGTGTTTGGGTAGTTGAAGTCACCCAATATGATGGTGTTTGGAGAGACATTCATACTCTCCAGTATCTTCAGGAAGGCTGTGTGGGTTTCCTGAGTTTGAGAGGGTGGTCTGTAGCATGCTACAAACTGTAGGGCAGTTTTACCTATGGTTAATTGCACCTGGATGGTCTCCAATGCTTCGTGCATTGCCACTAACCTGGAGGTGTGGGTATCCTTTATGAATATGGATACTCCCCCTCCTTTTGTGGTTCGGTCCGGATTTTGGGGCCGGAACGCATGATATGAGGTATAACCTGATAGTGCTGGGGTGCTCTCAGGAGCCTTGAACCAGGTTTCAGTCACAGCACAGACATCAATGTTCTCCATACTGAGGAGGGCTTCGAGGGCATGCATCTTGAGGTTTAGACTTCTGGCACTGAGCAGTATTACCCTTAGTTTTTCTCCATTTTTGTTTTCTAGGGTGGTAGGTTTATCATTTGAGCCTTGCCTAAAAAAGGCACTATGGGGGTGGCAAGAGCCTTTGCCAATATCCGGAAGCCCAGGGGTGACAGGTGCAAGCCGTCCCTTGCGAAGCTTGTCAAGCATGTCATCCCAGGCAGACAGACATTGGATCCCCTTAGAATGACACCAGTAATTAAGCCAATTATTAAAGCTGATCATTTTGTCTCTGTATTGTGGCATCATTCTTGGTGAGGGTAGGATACTGCTCAGGGTCAGGGTCATACCAGCCTGGGCTACATAATCTGAGAGCTCCTCTATGTCTCTTTTCATGTAGTCCAGGGAGGTACGTCTCAGGTCGTTCACACCGGCATGGACAATGACTGAGTCATACTTGTACTTGTGTGGAGTGACCTGAGTGCTTGTGTTATGTGGCAGATTCTAGCGCCTGACAGGCAGCTTACTGTGATCTTTTCCTTGTTCAGTCTGGTGAGTGGGACATCAGTGTGTCTGACTATGGAGTCACCTATAACAAGTGTGTCTGGCATTGTGTTTGGCCTTAAGGGCTGTTACTGTTTAGCACACTGACTTTGAGAAGTATGTGTTGCATGTCTTATGTCTTGAGGTGGCAGTTGCTTGGGTGCCTGCTTTGGAGGCCTCTGTAGTTTTGGTAGATTTTTGATCAGTGCCTCCGAGTATGTCTTTGTGTGTTTATGTGTTTGTTTTGCAGTTGTGATAGTTCTATGTGAAACTGGGTTTGTGGTGTGCGTGGTTTCCTTCTCCTCCTGTCTGGTCTTGCCAGTCCTGAGTTGAGAGAGCTCAGCCTCCAGTTTGGCTATATAGTTGCATCTCTCACATGTATTTGTGTTTTGTGGGAGAAGGAGTGGGTTGTCTGTGTACATGAGGCAATTGTAGCATTGCCTCAAGATGCCCAGATTCACCAGCTGAACAGGAGAGGACGCTAGCAACTGACCCTTCGACATGCTAGAAAAAGTGAAAAAGTTTGCTGTGTAACTGAGTCAGAAGGGACCTATAGGGAAATGGGTACTCAAGGGGATTCTAGGCTAATGTAGTACTTTGTTTAGTATATAAGTACTTTACCTATATAAAAATGCTTTAGGAGCAAGTGCTGAGCTTTTGAGATAGAGAATAGACTGCTTAGATTGCAAGTAGAGAAGTTCTAAGGGAAAGATTGAAGAGCAGACTAACATTTCTTTATTTTTTTATTATAGACTAATTTTATCCAATCATTTCACTATTAGGTGTATTTAAACTGACTTGACTTTATATATATTGTTCTGAAGAAGTTTCCAATGTTGAAATGGAAAGTGCTTAACCTTTTACATCTGTGTTGTGGATTAAACTGCTTTTTCAGTCATTGGAGTATTTGTACTTTTGGGTGTGCAGACCTTTATTGAGCTCTTATCCTGCAGTACTGATTTCCATTCATTGTGGTTTGTGTATGTTAAAACATTAGGACAAAAATTCATAGACAAAACAGGTATGTATAGAACTGAAAGAGATTATTTTGTAGTATCTGAAGATTTAGTTATAGGAGAAGGGAAGGTAGTTGAAACAGGATTTTCTGATGATCTTGCAATCTGGCTAGAGATAAAGGAACACAAGGAATATATAAACATTGGTAAAGGAATAAAAAGGATAAATGGTAAAGCATGGAATGAAGAAGAAAAGAGTTAAGTAATACAGTTATGGAAAACTCATATTACTGTGAAAATATATTGTAATAATTGGCCTGAATGGTGGATAATATTTAAGGAAAATTATAAAAAATGTTTTTTTTTTTTTCCAGTGGCAATATGATGTGAGAAAACTAATACAAACCCACTGGACAGGTAGAACTTGGACCACCAGGAGTAGAAAAAACACAACTTTAGTGAACAGACAACTTTACTGAACTGCCTATTTTAGAACAGTTTTTTTTTTACTGGATGTTCAATATTTGTGGGGACTTTTTGAGTTAGGTTCAGAGGTTAGAACTAGGCTAACTGACCTTGTGAGTCATTTCAAGCATTGCAATTATCCCCTTTGAGAATCAAACCCTGCACCTTGTATCTGTAAGGTAAACACCTTAACCATTATGCCATCCTCCCATGGCCTTGAAACAGGAAGTTGTAAATTGTGTTCCCCTCGATGGCTGGTTTGAATGAGGATCTACTCATGGATGTTTCTGAGATAGGGACTGACTTACTTCTTTAACGTGGTCTACAAATGACATGCAAAAGACTCTCAATGCTTTATTGAAGCTAAATCAACCAAAGGCTATCACGGCAAAATTGTGTTTAGCCACTTCTAATAAAGTTGAAGAAAAATAAGAGCAAAACTGATAACACCAAGAAGAGTAGTTCCAGGACCGCAAAATGAAGACAATAGTTCGTAAAAAAGGTAAGTCCTTTATTAGTTGCCAAGTGGTAAAAATCCAAAGACAGTTGGTAAAAGACAGCAAAATCAGACCAAATGGTAAAAATCCAAAGTCAGTTGGTACAAAACAGCAAAATCAGACAAGCGCTTTCGCTTGGAGAATGCCAAGCTTTTTCAAGTCAAAAACAGTTGCCTGCAGTGAGGCAACTGTTTAAATAAGGATGTTAATTGGTCACATGTTTGGTTAGAGCTGAGTTGCATTAAAAAAAAATTGAAACTGTTTTAAGCAAATGAACAACCAAATAATAAAATAAAAAGTTAAAATGTGCATAGATTGAATTGACATTGCATTGTTTATACATAACTGATAAACCAAGTAAGTGTTGTGATGGGATTAAAAACTTGGGTTGTCCGAAAAGTTTAAATAGAAATACAAATACAAATACAAGTGGAAGTTTAAAAAAAGCTGTGTGTGATCCAAGTGAATTTGAAGTCAGCAGTCCTGTGTAATATGAGAAACAATGTAGTGCTATTATGTTAGCCTTAAAAATAGATGTTGTGATGCACATGAATTTGCGCTACTTGGTGACTTGGGGCAAGTGTGTTCAATGGGCAAAAAAACAGTATTGAAAATAGTGAAAATAGGATAAGACATGCTATAATCTGGCCCTTCTGAGCTTCAGAACTGAGCCTATACTGAGTGTACCATTTAACCCCGGGGGCCTGCCTGCATCTAGCTTGAGTTGCCAGACAAGTTCCCTGTATTCCAAGGTCGATTCCCAGTCCCCTTCTCTAATGTTAGGGTTGACTTGTTCAAGGATCATGAAAGACAACTTGTAATTGGGACATGTAAGTGAGTGTTTGAAAAAAGCGTTGCTTTCCTTTTTCTTTTCGATGTCGTAAGTGTGTTCGTATAGCCTTTTCCTGAATTTAGGCAAAAGACTCTCAATGCTTTATTGAAGCTAAATCAACCAAAGGCTATCACGGCAAAATTGTGTTTAGCCACTTCTAATAAAGATTTGACTGAAATAACAGTTATTGAGACTAGAGGTGAAGTTAATCCTCAGATTTCCACTAATAACTGTTTTAAGGACATTCAGGTGGTTCTGGATTGTAATTTGACTCATTTGCTGGTTCTGTTGGATATCTGGGGTTGTTTACAGATAAAGAAAAAGAAAAGGACTTAGAAAATGAAACTAGAGCACTATTGATCAGCTTAGAGAAACTGATGAGAAAATTAAGATCTCTAGTGGTTGAGACCAAATATTTTGAGAAATTTGCACATTTGAATGCGGTGCTCAAAGGTCTGCATTTTTAGGTGTTCTAATGGTGTCACGTCATCTGACAAATTTTTTGGTGAACTGACTGTTTTTGACCAAGGCAGGACTAGATTTCCTATGTTTGCTTATTTCCTCTAACAAGAGTCAGATCTCTGAGGTATGCAAGAAATTTTAAAAGTTTGAAGATTCTTTTCAGAGACTTAGAACTAAACTGCCTAATCTGAAAGCTGAATATTCTTTTATGCTGGGAAATATAGAGGGCTTTGAGAAAAACCTCGTAACAAGGAAAATGAAAAAGGTACAAAGAGATGTTTTGGCTTATAACACTGACAATGTTTTTACCCATTTCTCAGATGTAAAAGAAGCATGAGTGCACTTTAATTTTAATAAAAGCAACGTTAGTACTTGTGGTAATTTCCCAGCTAATCAAGAAATAGGAATGAATGACTGAGGTATTTTAAGACCTGTATAGAGGTCTACTATGTCAGGTAGGCAAGATGGCATTGTAGGAGGTGATACAGGTCTTACAAATGAAAATGACATTAGTGAACAACCTTTGCTGTTATCAGCAGAAGAAACTTTAAATTCTGCTGAAATGACCCCTTTAGGAGCTCGCCAAAGAAAAGCTTTATTAGGAAGAACGAGGGTGAAACAACACATGGAAGGCATCTGTAAGAATGAAAAAGAAGGGAAGCATGCAGACTTGAAAAGACCATTATTGGGACAATATGGTAAAATTTGCAACTTGTCTGATGGTTTCTTAACCCACAAACATACTTCAGTTATAAGTTTAGTTTTTAATTTTCTCTCTTCTAAAAGAATGAATTTGAGTGGGACTTTATTAGATTTAAATATATTTTGTTGTAAGTTGAATCTTAGTTACATTTTTTTCTGATACAGGACTTAGAACTAACAAGTTCTGTAAGCCAAGTACTTATACAATTAGGGTTTTTGAGAATTGTTGTGAGGAGGAAATTAGAAGGTTAGAAATCAGTAAGGTTAATTCATCTTATTATAATCTTACTATGTCTCAGTGGTTGGCCTTGAAACAGCTTCAACATTTTAGTCACTTAAGGTTCATGAAGGCCGATAAAGGAGGGGGCTTGGTGATTATGGAAGAGGCAAAGTACATTGCTGCAATGGAATACATTTACCTGTTGAGATAGCTAATGTTCAAGAAAGTTATAAGAAAGTACGGGCAAAATTTTATGAACTTCTGATGGTAATATTTCTCCAGAAATGTATGATTTTATGGTAATTGATCTCCTGATGTTAGGAACCTTATTCGGAATTCCCAGAATATATAAGGACCCTAAAAATCTACACTTTCTACCTATTGCATAATCTCCTTGCTTTGTTACGGAGGGAATTTCTCTGGTCTGGGATTATTTTTTAAATCCCGTAGTCCAACAAATGGAATTCTTCATAAGGGACTCATGGGACTTTCTGAATAAGTTTAGAACATTTAGTCTTAATTATAATTTTGATTTTACAAAATAATTGATGGTCATGGCTGACATAAATTAGCTTTTTACTAGTATACCTCATGATAGGGTATTGATTACATTAGACAATATTTAAGTTTTTTGGCACATTTTTCTGATGGTGATGTCCATGTCTGTTGTGATCTTTTGGATCTTATGCTTTACAATAATTATTTTTTGTTTAACAGGAAAGTTTATAAGCAATTAAAGGGGATAGCTATGAGGTCTGTAGCTGCCCATGCTTATGCTAATATTGTTCTTGGTTGGTGGGAACAAACAGTTTTTAAATCTGTTTTTTCTACATGTAAGGTAGTTTTCTATGTCAGATACATTGATGATTTATTTTTTGTCTTGGAAGGAAATGTAGATCAAGTCCAAGAATTGTTAAGCATTATTAACAACAAGTCTGAATTCTTAAAATTCACTTTAGGAGATGTTGGCATTGAAGTTAATTTTCTAGCTGTTACTATTAAGTGGGACAAATTCAATTTTAAATTTAGCAGTGAAGTTTACAGGAAAAATACCTTTGTTAATAGTTACTTAGATTATTCTAGTAATCAGAGTACATTTATGAAAAACAATTCCAAAAGGTCAATTTATACGTGCATCCAGAATGACGACCGATGACCATATGTTTGAACAGGAGATTCGGTTTATTACAGAATTGTTTTTAGAAGGGGGTTACAAACATAATTTATTGTTGAATTTGTTAGATGATATTAGAAAACATAGAATTACAGATTTTTAACTACTATTGTCTTTTGGATTAACAAAAAAGGAAAATAAGGTCATGACCAATATGTATGATATATCTTGTTGTCTTAACATGTCTACAGATAGAAAAAGTATTGCTTCAGTTATTAATAAGAATTGGAATATTCTCAAGGGGAATTTAGATTTAATAAGTGTTATAGGGGATAGACCTACATTTATTTATAAAACACATACAATCTGAAACCGTGCTTGCAAACAGACAATTATTGTGACATACCATTGGTTATAAGTATGATGGACAAGGGGATGTACAAGTGTGGTTTTATACCATATGTAGGTATATTTTGGAAGGCCTTTTTGTAGAGTTTCCTCATTTGGATAGAACCATTCCTATTGGTGATGTTTATAATTGTAATACCCAAGGGATTGCTTATATAGCAGTGTGTTCATCCTGTAGGTATTTTTATGTAGGAATCTCCACCAGGTGTTTAAATAAATTAATAAAGGAACCATATTTATTCTATTAAGACCAAAAACTACAACAATGCCTTGTTTAAGCACACTCTTAAATGTTTAGATCACAAGAAATTTTTGATTTCTATTTTAGAACAAGTACCCAGGAATATTAGGGGAGGGTGTTATTGAGACATAGTAGAACAAAATTAAACCATCTGGTAGATAAAATTAGGGGTGGACAAGTCACCAGGAATGAATGACACTATTAAGTGTTTTTTTAAAAAAACAGAAGGTTAAAAATTCATTAGGTGTTAGTTTGAAATGACTATTTTAGAACAGTTTTTTTACTGGATGTTCAATATTTGTAACATTTATTGTTTTCTATTTCCATTCAATATTGTTATTTGATTTATTTATTAATTGATTGTTCAATTAGGTTTAAATAGGGATAATTTGAAGTGTAATTGATTGCTTCCTTGTATAAATAGGTTTATTTGATTAATGAATTTTATTCTGAAAAATTCTCTTTGAGGACAAAAGTGACAATAAAGATGTCTGTTCACTAAAGTTGTGTTTTTTCTACTCCCGGTCATCCAAGCTCTACCTGTCCAGTGGAGTTTTATTAGTTTGTGCATTGCTTTGCTGCTCCATCCTGTGGGGAGTAGAGAAAGAAAAGCATGTGAAATATATAACAATGCATTGGAAAATTTAGAACATAATGATAGAAAGTACTTTGACAAAGAAAAATAATTATAATTTACCCCAGGACTGCCCCCATGTACTTCCAATAGACAGAGGCAGCTCCTAAATGCTTTAACACATGCATGGGTCTCTTCAAGTTATCTATGATATGATCCCAGTTATTCCCATCATGGGTGATATAAACCAGCCACAGGATGGGTAGGGTTAATCCATTGCAATGGATTTTAGTAAGAATATTAAGTAAAATCAGATGGTTGTTATGAAAAAAGGAGTGGGGGTCAAAATGAAATATGTTATTTCAAGCACTAAAAGGGAAATTAGCTAGGTTTAAAATGGCCTGCAAGGACAGCTAGCCTAATACTTACCTATGAAATTATAATGGACCTAATTATATTGGTAATCAAGTAAGAAAAATGTAGAGAACAGAGTAAAGGAAATACAATCAAAGTTGAAAGGATATAAATATTTTTCTCTGAATGCAAGCAATATTAAAAAAATAAGGTGAAAAGATAAATAGCATATCAGTATTGTCAATGTATAGGCACAGATTTAATATGCTTGCAAAACTGCTGAAACCTGCAAAGAGAGAATAAATGAGGGAATTATGAAGAAGCAGAGTTTTGGGAATGATAACTGTTAATAGATATCTATCACAATAAAAAGTGAGAATATAAAGGTATTTGTTATAGTCACGGGCATTTCAGGAATTATGCTGATATGTGATATTTAAAAAACAGGATAGAAAACTATTTATAGTTATACGGGATAGGGTGAAACAGGGTAAAATTAACTAATGAAAAAGTTTGTGATGATTAATATCAACATTGCAGTTAGAGATTTTTAATTGTAACTTACAAAAAGGGAAAATAAAAGCCATTAAAGTATATAGAGGTGAAGTTCAGTAGGTGATATGGATGATATGATATGGTTAAAGAGATTGTAAGAGTTTGAAAATGCTGATAACTTATGTTGCTAAGACATACAAAATAAGAAGATGATGGTACAAATATAAAACTTGGTCAGAAAGATGTGTGTTATAAGGAAAAATATAAAATATTGTATTTTATGGTAAATGTAGATTTAAGATAAGGGAAGACTAAACCATATATTCTATGGTGGATATGAGATTAATTATTTTTTTTTTATAAAGGACATAGCTTCTTCTAAGGTATTGAAAGTTCTTGGTTCATTCTGATTATGCATTATTATTCTTGCAGGATAAATAGTCTGTTCTTTTATATGGTCAACACTTTTTTTTTACTTTTCAATTATTTAGCAGAATAGTCATTATCAAATCTAATGACAAGCTGATCAAATGTTAATAGCGTTGTTGCCTTGGCAGTTTTTAAAGATAATTTACCAAGAAATGATAGAAATTGTATTACAATAGATCTTGGAGTGGAGAGAGATGGTTTATCTATGATGTGCCCTCTCAATGCCATAGGAGAGACCTTCCTTTAAATTTAAAAACTTAGTGATTCATGAAGATAAAAAGGCTATCATGTCTCCACATTATCTTTTCTCCGGAAGACCAAATATTCTAATCTTGCATCTTTTTCTCTCTATTCTCCAATTCATCCAATTTATTTTGAAGCCAAATATTTTGTTAAGCAGAAACTCTGCTTGTAGTTGTTCTTCCTAAAGCCTGCAATCGTTATCAGTTAGTGGAGTTTCTATGTCAAATGTTGTTGATTGTCATTTTAGTTTTCTTTAATTTAACACAGTATACCACCACGACCATTGATTCGACATTTCCAGATTCAGTTATGTGGTCTTTTGAACAACTAGGCCTTCACTATTTTAGTCTCGAGATACTGAAATTTGAGATGTCAGTATTTCAATATAGTGAAGTGAACCCAAATATATATATATATATATATATATATATATATATATATATATACTCTGCTCTGAAGTTTAGAAGGGAGAAAGAGATGAGGTTAAGTATTGGAAACTTGTTAAGAAAATATGGATGAGAGTTAAAGAATACCTGGGAAGTATCTCAGAAAAAGATCACAATAAGTGGCTGGGAGTAACGTGAAGGAATGCACTGAATAAAAGGGGCAATGTTAAAGATATGTTAATCTGATGAAGGATGTGAAAAATAGTATTGTAAGAGAGGAAGATAGTAAGGTAGTGGTGTGTGAAGTCACCAAAGCACATGACAATAAGGAATATGATGGTATGAAGAAAATATTGACATGCTATGAGTTAAGTGAAATTATAATGAATGTGTTGACACTGGTTTGTAAAAATACATGAAAAGTGGTAATAATAAAGGGATAAAGCTGAAGTGTCCAGTGAGTGAAATTATGTTTAACAGGTTCTGAAAGGAGTAAAACAGGGACATCCAATGAGTGGAATTCCATTTACATTAGTATTGTTTTAACTGTGAATTTTCAGAGTTTTACAATACACAGAAGAGGAAATAGGGGAAGTTACAGTAGCATTATTAATGTCATAAACAGATGACCTTATATCAGAAAATAAGTTATAAATGAAGGAGGTATTTGTAATGGTGGAAGAACAGAGAGAGAATGGTTAGGGTTAAAGCTGAAAAAAGAAGAACAGTGAATGTTTCACAGATGGTTAAAATAGAAGGGGTATATTTCTAAATGTAGGAAGTAATTATTTTAGGAGAGACTTTTGGGTACCAAGAAGCTTTTCATAGCCAATAAGTAGAAGTGACAGTAGACATAAAGAGCTTGAAAATTAGGTGGAGATCTTTTCAAATGTTATATTAAAAAAAGTGTATTTAAAACATTCATATGTGTTGAGGAAATTATGATATGTAGTGGTGATGTGTGCATTTCTATAAGGAGTAAGAAAGAGTTACTAGAAAGTGTGTTTAACAATATCTGGAAGAAAGAACAAACCCCATAAAGTGGGAAATTTTTATTGTGAAAAGGGTGACAAGGGTGGGTCTCATAAATCCAGTGGCATACTCATAGTTGCAATAATTTTGAGTTATAGATATGATAAATAACGTGGAGAAGGATATATTTGTTATTACAGCAAAACCTGGTCCATCTAGCCCACTTCACACTAGTTACTACAGTATATACCTGCCATAATGGACAGACAGTTTCCCACCATTTCTCCAGCCAGCCTGATTGACATGGTCATCCTGGGGCAATGTAGCAATTGTCTCATGTATACTGACAACCAGTTACTCCTAAAACATCAAATACAACATAAGAGATGTAGCTATACTATGAATTTGGAATCAGTTCTCTCACATAACAACAAACCAGATATCGGACTGTTAGCACACACACTTCACCTCTTGCACATAACAAGATCACAACACATAAACTCAGATATGCAGAGGTTCTCAGTAGAAGCGTACGTAAAGATCAGAGACTTCCCAAGTGCAAACCAACTGCACACACTGCAGACCCAACAGAATCTACTACAGATAAAAATATACACAGCAGTGTCTCAGCCAACAAGCCCCTAAGCAAAACATCTCAACACCAAATGTCTTGGTCATAGGTGACTCCATAGTGAGACACACAGATGTCCCCCTCACCAGACTGGACAAGGACAAGGTCACGGTCAGTTGCCTTTCAGGTGCCAGGATCCATTAGTTCACACAAACACTCAAGTCTCTCAATAACAGGGACTGTTATGGCTCCATCATAGTCCATGTTGGAGTGAATGACTTGAGATGTACCTCACTAGGCTATATGACAAGAGCCATGACTGAGCTCTCCGATTGTACCACAAGGATCTGTGCTGGGCCCCCCACTGTTTGGAATATTTCTCAGAAGTCCAGGAGAAAATATATAGCCTGTGGCTTACCAAGTTCACCGACGACTGCAAACTGGGTGCAGTCATTGGATCCCCGAATTATACTGACATGCTGAAAAAGGGCTTACACAAAAAATGATTGGTGCCAAAGCCACAAACTTAAACTAGATGCAAAATTATCATCCCTTTCAGCAAAGGAGAAGTCCCGTCAAATTGCAATATTAACAGTATCCCCCTTAACTCAAACCCTGTGATGAGAAATTTTGGAGCACAGGTTGATAGCAACCTTAACTTCTATCCATTTGTGACTACAGTGATAAGGAAGGCCTTCTATGTTGCACATCTCATAAGTAAGGGCATAGCATCCAGAGCTAAATATATTATAACTCCTCTATACTCATCCCTCATCAGAACACTAATAGAATACAATGCTCTCTTCTGTATGTACTTCACCAGACAACTACAGCAGCTGGAGAGAACTCAGAGGTTTCTTACCAAGAAAATTCAGGGCCTTTAACACATGACCTACATGGACAGACTGAAGACCCTGTCACTGTACTCTGTATATTATAGGCTGCTGAGAGGAAACTTGTGCCTGGCCTACAGAGCAGTCTCGGACCCTGTCCTAATGGAAATGCTGCACATCTGCAAGTCAAATGGGACAAGATTCACTCACTCTAGGGATCTTAACCTGGCCTGCAACATTAACAGGACATGCTGGAGAGCTGGATATGTCTCCCAGAGATTGCCACTCCTCTGGAACAAACTCTCAATTCACATAAAACAGAGCTCCTTAATGACCCTAATTAAGCATAAGTTAGACAACTGGATGGGAGACTGTAAATTTACTATGGGGGTGTCACCTATGTCCCTCTTGGATAAGGGCAGTCAATGCCGATCATAGACAGACTTGCACTGCAAATATAGACCATACAACTTGGTCACTAAGGGAACAAGGGTTTTATATGGCTAGGCATATAAAGGGCCTAGGGCCAATAGCCTTGAAACCTCCTATGAACCTATGAGACTATAGCTGAGAAGGGGTGGAAAAGTATAAAGATATTTGGACAGAAATTAAAATTAGGAAAAGAAAGTATAGTATAAGCAAACTGAAGAATATATCAATAAAATTAGAAAGAGGAAAATTGAGATATGGGTAGGAAATAATAAAAGGGAAATCGGGTGTAAAAATCATATAAAATGAGTATGTGAACCCATATAAAAGATTATGTGAACCCATATGAAGGATTGATTTGAGATGGAAAGAAAAAAAGTCACTTTTCATATTGAAAGGATAGGTCAAATGAAAACATTTGGATGTATTTTGGAAGCATGGAGATTATTTTGGAATGAGTTGTCTGTTAAATGGCAAATAAAGTATGAACAGCAAGGACACCAGGGAAAGATGATGTAATATATGTAAAGTATAAAGAATGGATGGCCTGAGTGCAAATTGGCTGAGCTTTAAAAAAACTGTTGTTTTATATAAACGTCACAGATAATTTCCTTTGAATATGAAAAGTTCTGGGTTACAGAAAAAAAATAAATTTTGCAGACCTTTTGGAAAGAATTTTGGGAGGTGCTGGGGACTTGTGTTTTTAAGGGAAAATGTATCTGAATCCCATTAAACAATGTGACTTATTTTACTCTTGTTTTGTTCTGCAGGCCCAAAATGCTGACTACCAATAGACATAAAGATTTACAGTTGGTATTTAAAAGTAGCTTCCCCCTCTGCCATTACCATAAGCAAGATTTCTTTGAAATTAAAATCAGTTGCATTGTACAAATAAATTAGGGTGGAAATTTGGAGTGTGCCTATTTACATTTGCTTTTTGACTGTATTTTGGCCTGTTTGCCTGAGATCATGTATAAGTGACTAACATAAACTTCAAAATTTAAATACAACACAACCCCAAAGTCTGGTACTTTGTACTCCATAGATCAAAAACAGTAAACAACTGAACTTTCTCCAACCAACTTGTACCCATAGTCCTTATGCAGAAACTAAATTACTTAATGCTCACAGACAATTTCCTTAAAATTTAAGAAATTGTTCAAAACGTAGATATTTTTGTAAGCCATATGCAAAGTTCTCTGTGCACAAAGAGGTCAGTGAGTAACCATTTGCTTCCAGCCAGACTAACACTGAGGTACTAACTTACTCATCCCTTCTAAGTCATCCATTTCTGAAGGATATACAGCATGTTACACTATAGCACACACACACACACACACACACACACACACACACACACACACACGCGCGCACACGCACGCACGCACGCACACACACACGCACGCACGCACGCACATACACACTCAATACACATACAAACACACTCTCTATACATCTAAATGAGGAAGCATTTTTAATAAATCATCTGTTAAAATCTGTCTAAATCCAAAACAGAGCATCCTGGGAAAGACATAGTAGTTAATGACTTCATGATTAGACTTTACAGGTTTAGAAAATTAGCTAGAAAGAGCAATACAGTATCTTGCCTCCCTGGAACTATAATTAGGGATTTTGCTAGGGTCTTTGAGCATATTTAGGGTTCTTATAAGGATTATGTTACTGCATTTAAGCATTCTGAAACTAGAGACATTGGATGCTTCTCACTCTTGCTTTGCTGTTGAAGGATGTGACTGTCATTGTGAATGACCTTACCCAGACTGTAAATCCTTGCAGTTTGTGATGTCTCCCCGTCAGTAAGGATGTAATTTTAAATATGTGGAAAAATGTCAGATCTGATCATGGTGCACAGCCATGGAGCCATTCAGTGCATTTCAGCTTGGGAGGAAATGTGTAGGCCACAGACCCACTTTCCAAGGGATTGCTTACACCTCTTCTCAAAGGGGTTAGGATACCAAATATACTTTTTATTTCACAATTCTTACTTTAGGTAAGGTCAAATTAATGAATATTCCAAGCGAAGTTCCACAGAATATGCTTAGATCAGTGTCTGAAGCCTAAATAAAAAGGCTAATCTGACTAGAAGCTTACCTTTTCTTGAAAGAAACTGAAGCATGTATAAGGTGGTGATGCATGCATTTTCATATGTCAATCTTTCCCAAGCAGAGTTATAGAAAGAAATTGTGGACATGAAGTGCACCATCCTCTTAAGTATGCATGTACACACAGACTTCCACATGTTGTACACCTTACTGACCTGCTGTATCCTGTGGAGATCATAGTGCCCTAATATGCAGCGATCTGTATATGTTGTTACACAACTTGTATATGCTGTATGCCTTCAGTTTCTCTAGGCTCTATTCTGCTCTTCCTCAGTGAAATGCAAGTCACCACTTTTTCTAGCCCACTGTTCCATAGACAGGACTGAACAAGGCTCCCACCTAATGCTCTATGCACCTTTATGTTCTACTTGTGGTGCAGTGAGAAAGGTACACTTCACAAGTCATTGTGTTTGTGAATCATAAGATCACAGCATCTGCAGCTGATGTTCCATCCAGACTGCCTCTGTTGCATTCTGTTCCAAACACAATGATTATAATGAGAAAGATGGAAGCAATTTCTTTATGATCTCAGTTTATTTCAATGACCATCGCTGATTTCTTACCTAAAAATAATGGGGCTGAAGAATGTTCACTAGGGATTACTAGGAACCACTATGAGTCACTACATGTAAATTTGCAATTAAAACATATTCATCTGTGGCTTCTTAGGTTAAAACTGAAAAAAAGTTACAGCTCTAGTTGGGAGATTCCATTTTTTTTCTTTCTTTTATTTATTTATTTTTTTTACTGAAGTGAGTGAATTAGAATGACCCAATGAGGAGCTAATGTGCTTGTACCAAACATTTGTTTTTCAGGAAAGTATAATTACTAATATGTGATGCATTCACATACTTGCTCATCATCATCTTCTTTTGGCTTTTCCCATTAGGGGTCACCACAGCAGATCACCTGTTTCCATTTCTTCCTGTCCTCTGCATCTTGCTCTTTCACACCAACCACCTGCATGTCCTCTCTCACCACATCCATAAACCTTATCTTAGGCTTTCCTCTTTTCCTGTTACCTGGTAGCTTCATCCTTAGCATCTTTCTCCCAATATAATCAGCATCCCTCTTCGGCACATGTCCAAACCAATGTAATCGTGCCTCTCTGGCTTTATCTCCAAACCTTCCAACCTGGGCTGACCCTCTAATATACTTATTCCTAATCCTGTCCACCCTCGTCATACCCAGTGAAAATCTTAACATCTTTAAGTCTACCACATCCAGCTCAAACTCCTGCCTTTTTGTCAATGCCACTGTCTCCAACCCATATAACATAGCTGGTCTCACTACCCTCTTATAGACCTTCCCTTTCACTCTTACTGGTACTCATCTGTCACAGATCACTCCCGACACTCTTCTCCACCCACTCCATCCTGCCTGTACTCTCTTCTTCACCTCTTTTCCACACTCACCGTTGCTCTGAACTATTGACCCAAGTATTTAAACTCATCCACCTTTGCCACCTCTACTCCTTGCATCCTCACCATTCCTCTATCCTCCCTCTCATTCACACACATATATTCTGTCTTAGTCCTGCTGATCTTCATTCCTCTTCTTTCTAGAGCATATCTCCATTTCTCCAGGGTCTCCTCCACCTGTTCCCTATTCTCACTACAGATCACAATGTCATCTGCAAACATCATAGTCCACGGGGACTCCTGTCTGATCTCGTCTGTCAACCTGTCCATCACCATTGCAAATAAGAAAGGGCTCAGTGCTGATCCTTGAAGTAACCCCACCCCCACCTTAAATGTATCCGTTACTCCCACCGCAGACCTCACCGCTGTCACACTACCCTCGTACATATCCTGTACCACTCTTACATACTTCCCTGACACTCCTGACTTCCTCATACAATACCACAACTCCTCTCTAGGCACCCTGTCATATGCTTTCTCTAAGTCTACAAAAACACAATGCAACTCCTTCTGACATTCTCTGTACTTCTCCATCAACACTCTCAGAGCAAAGATCGCATCTGTAGTGCTCTTGATGATTTGGTATATAATATAGATTAAGAGTCCACAAATGATGAACGCAGGGTTATTTAATGTAAGCATAAAGATAACTTACTCTACTTATGGATATCTCTGCATGCCTGTTTGTCAGACTTGCTGTTCGTCTGTGTCACATGCTGAACAAGGATATCAGCCAATGTCCTTTGTAACATAAATGAGGTAAAACAAGAACATAGCACCATTCATTTTTCCCCTGTCATAGTATACAAATTCCAGATTCCTTCAAAAAAACACATACATAATTTATTCGCAAAAGTGTCTATTTTTTGGGTGTGGCTGCTTTAATCAGTATAGGGTAGATAGGAAGTTAGAAGGGTGGCTATTTACAAACAAATATGGTGCCAAGCATAAGCAGGAAGTGCTGGAGATCCCTTGTAATTAAATAGTTGAAGTGATAACAGACAATGAGAAAGCAAATAAATATGATTTTCTTATGGCAGATTTGTACATCTCCAAGCACTAGCTCTGCTGATTTGCTCACACTTCTGTATGCATGAGCATGAAGAGATTGCAGACAAAGCTATTACCACTGCACAATGCGATATAGCATTCTGGAACAGAATTCAATGATCAGACCTTTTTAATGACATTCATTGTCATTGTCTATTTCAGAATTTATTTTACTTCGCACATAAGGGGATCCAAAGAAGCACACAGCCTGGCAGTTCTTGAACATTACACATATAATAGCACATTAAATGCTAAACCACTTGTCTCTGTTCAGTGTACCTACAGACACATACTGCATGGGATTTAGTCAAGTGTTCCAAGTATGGTTGTGTCACATGTAAACCAAGAGCCATTTATTTTCAAGTACTTGCCTATACATCACTAAGATATGAAAGTGGGCACTGTATTTTATAACTTTTCCTAAAAAGAGTTGGGTTATCCTCATAATGTCGTAGACAGAATTCATTTTTATTTATTTCTTCAGAAGTCATGTTAAAAAAACTACTTCAAGTCTGTAAGAAAGCTGTTTAAAAAATAGGTGCTCATTGTGACCTCACTGACAGGCTTACTTTAAAAACAGGAATACCTCCTCCTTCACCCCTCTCAGATATTTGAAGCAGTTAACCTGTTCCACTGTTTTCCTTTCTATGTTAAGGTTCATCTTATGATTTGCCCCATTCACTGCCCTGATAACCATCTTGTCTGTACTCAGTTTCATCCTGTGTGTTTACAGTTCGGTATTATATTCCTCCGTCATTTCTTGAAGTCTGCTTGTAGTGCCACAGTATTTGCATAGAGAAGCTTTGTTGATCTGTCCCCTCCAACCCATTTGCTCAACAGTATGAATACCAGTTGACTCAGGGCAGAACCCTGATGCATATCTGCTATCAATGTGGAAATCCCTCTGAGTTTGAAACTGTTTGCATTAGTACCAGTGGGTCCTTTTACAGCTTGCACTAATTCTAACAATCTTTTCATTTATTTGGAACATTGTAAGACTGCCCAAATCAGCTTTCTTGTGACCTTGTCATAAGCGTTGTTCATCTCTAGGAATCCCCACTTGGACCGCTTCATCATCTCTCTGTCATGCATCCTGATCTGAATCCGAACTTATCTTCCACCATCTTACTTTCTGCTACTGTGTATTTCATTTATCAATCACCCCCTCCAGCACTTTCATGCAGTGTGATAGCAGTTTGATACTTCTATACTACCTACAGTTGTCAATGTCTTCTTTGTTATTGTACAGTGGCACTAGAATTCTTACTCTCCACTCATCCAGGCTACACTTTTCTCTCCATACAGCCATGAGTATCCAGTGAAACCATTTCTCCTCTATTTCACCCAATATCTTGATTATATCTGCCATGACCTCATCCAAGCCTGCTGCTTTTCCTGAGTTCATTTTCCTTAATTCTGTTTTACTTCTTCTAGGAAGGGTGTTTTCTCCTCTTTCATTGTAGACTGTGTCTGGAGCAGAACAGCTTATGTGGGATTCACTTCTTTGAGAATTTGATGGAAATTCTCCTTCCATCTGCCTTTGATGTCCTGTGGACTAGTGAGCAGGGTATTGCTGGCATCCTTGACAAAGTATCTGTTGATTAACTTAATTTCCTGGCTTTGTCATGTGCCATCTACTAAATCACTTTCCAGAAGCTGGTAGAGTGCCTTTGATGCCTTGTTCTTTACTATTGCAACTTCTTTCTCAGCTTCTGTTAGCTGACTACAGTTCCTTCTTAGTCTGGTCCTTCGTTTTTTTATCTCCCATTTTTTCCTGCAATCTTTTCTTTTGATAACTGCTTGGACTTCTGCATTCTACCACCTACCTTCCTGATGGCCCTTATTTCCTTACCTGGCTTGGCCACTTATCAGTTCTACAGTCCTCACAATACCATTCTTCGTTTACTGCATGTATTCTCCATTCTCTCTTCTCCCAGAGAAGTATTTCTTTGAACCCTTGTGCTTTAGAAGTCAACTTCATAAGACTAAACAAAACAATAGAAGCAGCTAAAATTTTACAAAAGCAGATCTTTATTTTAGAAATAATGCAAACTCAGTGCTTTGTAACAATTGTGATGTATGGCTTAGTACGTTTCAAATTTCCATTCTGTAAAAAGTATCCCTCTTTGGACATCGGAATAGGTGATGACCTTTTCTTGCCGTTTTTTAAATCCCTGTGTAATTTTAAAATAACATGCAGAATCTATTGGGCAATAAGGAAAATGTATTAATAACAAGATAAATTCAGATGAGGACAATTTATCTGATTGCAACTTGACAGTATATTGAATGTGTCGTACACCAAATGAAAAAATGGTGCACTAATGGCAGAGGACCTGTATACTGAAAGACATAATAATGTGGCAAGACTGTTACACTGGGATTTCAGCAAATATTATAATACTGAAGAAGCTTAGTACTGGAAACATGAGCCACAACAGCATTATAAAGAATGATGAAGTTGACATCACATGGGATCAGGCATTACCAGCAGTTCAAAAAAAAGATGCAAGAACACCAGATATAGTTGCCCATGAAAAGAAGATAAAAGTAGCATTGATCACTGAAATTGCTATACCCAGTGATTACAGTGTCTTATGTACAGAGACACAAATTAATAAAACACCAAGACTTGCAGGCAGAAATGAGGGCAATGTAGGAGGATACTGAGACAGTTTCAATAGTAGTAGGAGCAATTGTTTGCATAAAAAAGAATTTACAGCTTTATTTAGATATGCTACTGATACATGTAACTCCGTATGAATTACAGAAGAAATTGATTCTGGACACATTGTAGTTGCTGCAAAGAGCACTTTTGGCTAACATCAAAGATTGAAACAATACTAATTTCATAAATTTTAATCATGCTTTGACATAGGAATGGGTCCATTCCCTTTGTGGTATTAGAAACCCAAAAGACTTGGAAAATTAAACCAAACACAAAACAAACATGCTATATATCTCTTCTATAACATGTAGACTATATATAGAAATGTAACCTGCCATTTTACCTCCAGACTATGAATAAATACTCAGCAGTGAATAGATTATGTTTTACTATTCATATATTTGACTGATATATTTTATATGGCATAAAGTAAATCAGATTATTAGAAGGGTATCAACATGACAATTTTGGGAGGTAGTCTGATAGTTACAGTTTTTAGTCAGTTGTTTAATAAATGCCTTGAGATGGTTTATGGTTTCAAATATGTTTACTCAAAAATTCATAAGTAGGGATTTATCTCATTGAGGGGAAAATGGATCTTTTTCCACATAGGCCATGTTCCGGATGTGGGTTCAAGTATGGTTAAGTTCTGGGCAAGTACAATTATGGCTACCTCCACAGAACTGCCTTTTTGTAACCCTATGCAATGTTAGAAACTTTCCAATTTTAATAAACAGGCTATACAGTTAAGTATATACATATGTGCAGCTGACATAATTGCACCAAAAAAACCTTACAGATCAAAAAATTCCATCTATAATATGATCTGAATCAGTATGCAGATTTAATTTTTATAATTATTCTTAAATGGAAAAGTACACCAAAAGCTTCACTATAAAGAGCATTCAAACTTCCATGTGTCTGTGCAAACCAAAGATAATTTTTTGTCATTTCCTGTGGAAAGTATGACACTTTGTCTTAGTAATACATTTCAAGGCTTTATGCCAGATAAATGCTCCGTTCTGAGAAAACAAGTTAGTATCCTGTACTTAAGAACTGAAAACTGCAGTAAAGAAATACATTTAAAACTTTTGCTAGAGTTAAAAACTGATATATCTGGAAACCATTAGATTCTCCTTAGAGCTAAAGAGGTAATGACAGTGCTAATAATGTACCTTGAATCTATTAGTCAGACATAAGCAAATCAAAAGCAGAAAATGTACAGAGCCACCGTCCCCCTTCACCAGTCAATTTCAGAATTAGAATGTGAACTTGCTCTTCTGACAGTGTGAAGAAAGATGAAGTAATGTGAGATGGTGACTGCTACAAAGCAGTGATATAAACAAATTCTGCAGCTCACTGTAGCATATTCTGTTTTCTTAAACCTTTAGATTGAGTGAAGTAGTCGTGATCAGAAGAAACTTTGTCCTTTAAAAGTGCTCTAACTATCCATTAGCAATCTGAGTTGCCATATGATGCTACAGCTGTGGAACAAAGATTTTATGAACACTCTTCAGCTCAGTATTTTTCTGAGTTCTAAGCGGCCGCAGAGAAGCATCTCCCACCCAACACAATACTGCAATGACAGGCAAAATAATGTAGGTGTATGCAAACACAATAACCCTCTGGGACTGACACGTATCTTCCCTATAATGATGGCCATTTTATGGCATATGCTTATCTGTATCTTGAGACATAAGCCGTAAAAATAACAGTTTTGCACATTTTTACATTTGTCCACTGGTCTAATGAGAGAGGTGGATTGCTTGAAGATGGGGAGTTCTGCTAATCAGAAGAAATTAAAATTTAATTTTATAATATTTCAGTGAGGAAGGCTGAATTAAATTACTGCAAAATGTAAAAACTGTTGTTAATGTTCTGGTAGGTTAGACAGCACTCTATGCAGAATTTGTCAGATAAACCTGATTCTCTTCTTGACATGCTCCAGGAATAAAGACATGAGGTGTGTCGGGGACAATGAGGTGAAAGCACTGCAAGAGAAAAAGGCTGACTTGAAAATTGTTGTATGAGCTACAGATTGCCTTCTGTATAGTAGGCTGTCCAGAGACTCCATGTTGGTCCGGTAGTCATGACAACTGTACAGAATGTAGTAGATCCTGTGTTCAATGTCCAAAGAAGTGTCAGTGGTTTCCTGTCTGAGTAAGTTGCTATGTGGGAAAAGTAAGTACTTTAAAGGAGCAGTTGGGTCAAGTTACATAAAAAGGTTAAGGTATACAAACAGCTCCTGGAGAAACAAAACATGCAACATAGACCTAATTGAAAGCATGGGGGTAGTAGTGTCATAGTATTCCTGCAAAGTTATTTGTTGAAATGGTGGGGAACTATAATGGTTTGTCTAGTGAGGAAAGGCACACAAAGGAAGACAGTGTGTTGAAAATATAGACTGGTGTCATTTGTAATGTAAATTGTAGTCAAAGAAAGCAAAGGTTTAGATTGTGCAAAAGATAGCAGAACGCGAAGATCTGAGCTGTTAAGGGCACACGTTTAGGTGTGTTGTGGACTTTGCCTTTGAAGTACATAAGGCAGCAGCAGCAGTAGTAATTAGGCATTGCAGTTTGGAACAGGCACTTACTAGGAGCAGAAGCTTAAATGGCATAACCTTTCAGTCTTTGTGTTTGTTTTTTTGCCAGGGCAAGAGGTGACTTTTCTGGAAGACAAGGATGCCCTGATGCCCTGAGAAGTTTCTTTAGTAGGTGTGAGATGATCCTTACAAATGGACAGAAGTCTGGTCCTACTTACAAGAGTTAATTCTACTAAGTTGCAGAGGAGACTGGTGCAATGCTATATCTTGGGGATATATTCAATGAAGTGAATAGATGATGTTATACCCTGCCATACAGATGATGGAAGAAAGAGTAAGGACAGGAAAAGATCGTCTGAGGGAGATATCCCTATAGGAAATCCATATGGGGCTGTGATAGACGTGTAAAATGAGCAGTATATGTTATGACTGCTGCAATATGCCTGATATATTGTTGTGGGCAAGCAGCAAACAGTGCTAGTAATGCTGAGTGTGGTTGCAGTGTTTGGCAGAGTGCTGCTGCAAGATGTTTGTGGTGTGGTAGGGTAATTTGGTGAGAGGGATTTAGATGTGAAAGAAATACAGGTGGAAGTTAGAACTGGTGAGAGGTGTGTGGCAATTTTCACTCAGTACTACATAAAAGAAGATGGCTAGAGGTCATTTTGTTGCAGGGAATGGCTGTGGCTGTTAGGAGTTATTCAGACATTTGGTAGGGATTGTTGGAAGATAGACAATCCATGGATGTTGGAAGTCTGGATGCTTGCAGTCAATGTGTGTGAGTAGAACATTCTGGGACTGGGAGATTAGTCTTAAGTGTGTGGTGTGTGTTGACTCATAAATCTAGTCCTGGCCAAACCTGCATGCAGGTATAACTGACAGAGAGGTCTGGAGAGGGGTGGTTTCTTACCTGGTATGTGTGTGGGCTTAATATATTCAAAAGGAAAAGTCAGAATAAGATAGATATTTTGCATCTGGTACAGCTAATAAACAGAGAGATTAATAAGTTAGTGAGAAGGAATTGTAGATAATGGTGGTGGACTTGTGCAGTGCTGGAGGCAGGGAAGGGTTATTTTCGGGAATAGGACAGTAGTGCAGAAGAATTTTTTTTTATTTTAACAAAACAATCGTTGTTAATCTAATTATGAAATTATGACATTCATCAAGTGTTGCTCTCCTACTTTGGACACAATAGAACAGTCTTTGTGGGTTCTGTTCAAGCAGCTTTATTATATACAAACACATCATGATAGAAGATTACTGATTTAATTTAAGTAACTTATATACAAACTAACTACTGCAATCATACAGGCTAACTCTCTGGCTGCACTCTAAAAATGGCACTAGGTATGGCACGTGCTCAGTCTTTATGCATGCACGTTACGTCTTCGACATGCTTCTTAAAGAAACAAAACCACAACAGGCACCCAAAGAGGCAGAAGGTAATAATAAAACACGAGCCTGTAGGTGTAAGCAGCAGCAGGTTTAATCACATAAACGCCACACAATACAAAGCGTTTTTGTCCACCAGACTTCCTCAGATGTAAAATGAAAGAATGAAGGCTGTGCCTGCTTATATACCCCTCCCAATCTAATTAGTAGTTAAAACAATTGTTTAATTGACACCAATTAAATCCTGTAACTAAAATATTCATGACAACCTACCAACTTTCCACAAATACAGATGAAAGTAGATAAAAACACACACATTTTTTAAAAGAACTTTAAAATAAATATATAAATCATCACAATGTGTTGGACAGATAAATGAACTTGAATCAAAAACCAACAAAAAGAACTTGCAAAACATTATATATACTTATTTTATAGTTTTGCAGCTCTCATTTTTTTTTTTTTTTTATATATTTATTTTAAAGTTCTTTTATAAAATGTATGTGTTTTTATCTACTTTCATCTGTATTTGTGGAAAGTTGGTAGGTTGTCATGAATATTTTAGTTACAGGATTTAATTGGTGTCAATTAAACAATTGTTTTAACTACTAATTAGATTGGGAGGGGTATATAAGCAGGCACAGCCTTCATTCTTTCATTTTACATCTGAGGAAGTCTGGTGGACGAAAATGCTTTGTATCGTGTGGCGTTTATGTGATTAAACCTGCTGCTGCTTACACCTACAGGCTCGTGTTTTATTATTACCTTCTGCCTCTTTGGGTGCCTGTTGTGGTTTTATTGGTTCCTGGTTCTGTGCCACCCTTTCCTTGGAGTTTTTGGAATGCTTCTTAAAGACACAGTACACACAGCACGTGCACTGTGATCCACATCCTCCATCTTGAAAAACAAAACATGCAGTGTTATGAGTCTAGTCTATTTGGCATGCAGATATCACATACAGGTTTGTGTCCTGCAATTACAAAATGATATATATATATATATATATATATATATATATATATATATATATATATAAATATATACACACACAGTTAAGTCCATGTTGCTTTATATTTAATACTGGGCATGCATACTTGTCCATATCATGTGACATAAAACTGGGAATTGGACTTAACAACTAGAGTGGTCTCTATACATTGATCAGTCTTTGAAGAGTCTGAAACACCTTCAAGATTGGAATCAGCAATAGTAACACACTCTGGGATGGAAACAACATTTGATTAGCTCGGAGATTTAGAGTCTGTGTCCTTAAAATGATATTGTGATGATGATTCTGGTACAGGGAGTAAATGTCTCTGGTTTCTCCTGTACTCCATACCCTCAGATTCTACAAGGTAGTATCTTGGCTCGGCACATTTGCCTATAACATGACCTTTATAGTCAAAACCTTCCACCATTTGTATTCTCACAGTTTCTCCTTCCCTCAATGGACAAAGTAATCTGCTCGATTTGCCATAACTGGACTTCTGGATCGAACATTTCTTGAATAGTTGAGCCTTTACAGTTCTGTTGTTCTTAGCTTTAGGCCTTAATAAACTGGAACTAATAGGTGGCATCATTCTGGTTTGCCTGGAAAGAAGTTTTTGAGCAGGTGAGCCAAGAATATTGTCACAAGGTATGTTTCTAAGATTAAGTAAACTCAGAAAGACATTGGTATTGTAACACTTTGACATTTCAAGTAATTGCATTGCACTCTGCACTGCATGTTCAGGTGGCTAATTTGACTGTTTATATTCCGGACTACTAGTAACATGTACAAAGTGCCATTCTCTTGCAAATTTCTGAAACAATTGACTGGTAAATTGAGTACCATTGTCAGAGATAACTTTTTGTGGACTACCATAGACTGAGAAATGATGTTTCAACTTAGTAATAACAATAGTGGACATTAGGTTACGTAGTAAGTCAATCTTAAACCAGTTTGAATAAGAGTCTACCAATATCAAGTAGTGGTGATTGTTCCACTTGAAGATATCAGTGGCTACTGTTAACCAAGGTAGTTCATGGACTTGTCTTAGCTGAAGTGTTTCTCTTTGCTGATGTGGCTTAATACTATTGCATATAGAACAAGAAAAAAAGTACTCTTTCAATGTCTCTCAGTAATGACGGGCAAAATACTTATTCTCTAGCTCTTCTGTTAGTGGACGGGGGACCTAGGTGACCACGATGCAAAATCTGGATATATTCTTGTAGTTAGGAAGCAGGAACAACAATTTTAGGACCTCTGAAAATAATTAAAACAAATGTAGCGAGAAACAAACTGAGCGGTATCCAAGGATTAAGATCAAATAAAATATAGTTTTATTAGTGCTTTTAGAGCAGTCGGTGCCTCTCCTTCTTCAGACAAAATATAAAACAATTAATCAACCTTATATAGTCAAACAAATAAGACTAATTAATCAATTAAATCAATAAAAACACTTTGTCATACTTTTAAAAGGGGAAATGTTACTCCTATGAAAAAGTGTGTGTGAAGCAATTTTAAAACCACATCTTCTATAAAATTAAACGAAAATAAAAAGTATGTAATACCTATTGTTGAAAGATGTATGTAAATGCTATCCTCTATGCCAGTCAATAACCTTTTATTACAAATCAAACAAATAGTTGAAATTTATGAGCAATTCAGATGTTTTGCATCATATAGAGATAAGAGGTTGTAAATGCATATACATTTAGCATACAACCACCTTGAAGTAAAAACCTATTAAAAAAATACAATAAATGTTTTTGCAACCTACTCGAAATGTACAAATACAAAACTTATTGAAATAATAATGTGTTGTGAACGACAACAGCCGATCACATGATGTCTGTTGCAGAATATATTAACTATGCCATATGCAAATAGCCACTTAAAGTGTGTAAATAGTACATTGTAACCATAAAGAAACTTTTTAAATTATTAAAATGGATACATATAAATATAAATACTCTTAACATCTTATAAATGAATAAATATTTATATACAGAAACCTAGTCTTATAATAAAACTTTTTATCATGTATAACATTGTAAAACAATTATAAATGTATTGATATAATATTTAATATTCTGATGTCATATTGGAATATACATTAGTCCTAGTGAAAGAAGAAGCAGACTACCTTCTTAGGGCTAAATACTTCAAAATACATTTTATAGAGACATACTCATTAAGGCCTGGGAACATGTGGGCTGCTGTTCTAATTTGCCACATAATCTCATCTATTTCCAGTTGTAATTGCCAAGGCCCCCCTCTTTCATCAATTAATCTGTAGTATAGTAAATTTGAACCTATGATCAGGATAGTCAATGGTATGCCTAGCCAGGGCATTAGTTGTATCTTTTTTTAGAAATGGCATATTGGTGTTCGTATATGCGCTGCTTGATCTTCCTTTCGGTTTTACCGATGTAAAACGCTGCACATTTATCAGAACAAGCTGAGTAGATCACACCCTTAGTTTCACAATTATACTTGCCATTAACCTTATATGTCTTCTGTCTAATGGTGACCTTAGAATCAATACTCAAGTGTCTACACTGTTGGCATGACCCACACCTAAACATAGCATGGTTCCTACCATATAAATTATTATTCTTTATTTCCAATAAGACTTTGAGATTCGCTCCTTTTCTATAAGTTATTTTAGGCTTTTCTCCTAAAATTCTGAGGAGCCCACTGTCCTCAATTATTAAAGACCAATTTTTGTTTAGCATATAAGGTGATCTAAAGAATAAGTACAAAGAAAGCTAGTTTTAAAAGTATATTCCCTACTAGTGACAGCAAAATTATGTTGATTATCAATATTTTCAACAGTTTGGTCTGTGTTACTCTGCAAAAGAGGCTTAAAATGGCCTATATTTCGCTTATAAGTAACTTCCAAGACAGTATTAGCCACCATAGGTTCAAGGTAGCCTCTATTAATAAACATAGAGGCCAAGAGCTTACATTCCTCTGCAACATCAGACTCATCAGATACCATTCTAGCTGCCCTTACCATTTGCCCTTTAACAACAGCTCTTTTTTCGTGGTAATGGTGGCTACTGGTGAAATGCAGGAAGGAATTGGAGTAAGTAGGTTTTCTGTAAATTGTGCTTTTATATCTGGAATGTATTGTGTCCTTAAACAGATTAATATCTCGAAAGTTAATGTTGGTGTCATGTATGCTGTAGGTAAATTAAAAAAATCGGTAATTTGTGATATACTAGTGATGAAAGTCGGAACTAAGGCTTTTGGTCCCTTCCAGATCAGGAACATGTCGTCTTGGTATCTAGTATACCAAGCGACATTATCCTGGAATAAAACATTGTGGAATAATAAGGTGTTTTCCCAATGGGCCATTATGCAATTAGCGAAGCTACCTCCGCAGGGTGACCCCATTGCAACCCCAGTTCTCTGCAGGTATAATTGCCCTTCAAAGACCATGTAATTGTTGGTTAAGACAATCTCCAGTAGAGTTTCAACCAAATAAATAGCTTTCTCATCAATATGTCTTAATGTCAAAAAATCTCTTATCCATTCAAGTCCTAAGCCTTGAGGTATTACAGTGTATAAATCCTTTACATCAATTGTGAGAAAACAAAAGTCTTGCTGGAAATGCAGTTTACTGATATTGTTGAGAAAACTTCATGAGTCCTTACAGATCTGGGGCTCTTGTTCTACAAGGGGCCTTAGGATGCTATCTATATATTTGGCGCATCCATATGTCACGGACCCTCGTCCGTCCACAGTGGGTCTAAAAGGGGGATCAGTGCATCTCTTATGGATTTTAGGTGTCCCAAACAAAGCTGGTATTCTAGGAGCAATCATAGTTAAATATTGATGCACATCTCAGTCACAAGTTCCTTCTAAGAAAAGGTCATCCAGTATAGTTGTTATTCTTTTATAGGCTATATTCAGTTCATTAATACTAGCTTGTGTGTAAGCCCTATTAGTAAGATGTTTATTCATGCTTTCAATATATGTAGTCTGGTCCATAAAGACCAGCCCTCCCCCTTTATTGGGTTTCATAACCCTAATGTTACACTCATGCAATAGGTTCAAAAATTCACGCTCATTTCTTGTGATGTTAATGTTAATGTTCCTTTTAGTATCTTTGTCATTAGCGATGGCTCTTAAGTCCATCTCGCATATTTTTTCAAAGGAACTTAAACTTGTGTGTAAAGGTGGATTAAAAAGGCTTGAAATCCTGAGGGAGTTAACTAAAGTAGACTCCCCCCCCCCCATTTGGGCATTCAGATTTAATTTACGCACAAATAATTTCAAGTCCATTATAGTTTTAACAATGTCCATTTTCATATCGGGGACAAAGGACAAACTTTTGGAGAAAAAGTCCACTATATCTTGAGTAATGGTTAAGACAGTATAGTTATATATCTTAAGTCCCCCCCCCCAGAACTGATGAGTATCTGAGGATCTTTAAGGTGGTATCTGGTCATCTCCTGCGTTGGTTCCGTCTGTTCCTCGGCTGACCCTGATTCCTGTTCATCTTGCGGTTCAAGTATTGACCATTCTGATTCCTCTGAAAACCCTTTTGGTTACTGGTACTGGGCTGATTATTGTTGTTATTTGAAACCCCTTGCTGATGGGAGGACTGATTGCTATTATTGTTATTGTTATTTAGTCTCTCACTCCGACGTAGAGGTTGTGCTTCCCCTGCATGAGTGTTAGATTCTCCATTTATGAAACTATTATTCTCATCTTGTAAACCATTGTCAGTTTCAGAAAAAACATCCTGATTACTTACATTCTGTGTATTAAAAGGTGGATGGGGGTATGCTCTATTATTTGCATATTCCTGTAGGTCTCTTGTAATTTTCTTCTTCTTGGTAACAAGTACCTTAGCCATACTGGCCTCAATACTAGTAAAGATTCTGGCGTACTCGTATTTGTAATGAGGAAATTCATTGTCTGTTTTAATGGCATGTTCTAAAACTTCAAGTTCTCCTTTCAGGCAATTAATTTTGCTTTTATATTGGTTAATTAATAACATTATGAACTCAAACTCTTGCTTGTCAAAAAGGGTCAAGAGCTCACGATGAAAGGGTGAACTTTCAATCAAACCTACCGGGTAGCGCCATTGCCACAACCCTTTAGGTACAATCTTTTTTTCAGTACATTCCTGCAAGTAGGCTATTTCCAATTGTAATTTTTTTACATCTGTACAATTTATGATCAAAGTCATTTATTAATGTTGTTATGTTACTCACCCCTAAAGTCTGCTCTTGTGAGGTTCCATTACCAGTGTCAGGGCCAAAAAAATTATTGTTATTCAAAAAATTAACCATAGATGGAAAAGAGAAAGTTTAGGCAGTTTGTATATTATTTCCTCGATTATTACTGCCGCTTTGCTGAGAACCCTGACCCAGAGCAGGTTGAATATCATTGGGTTGAGATAAGCTTTGGTCAGGCTGAGAACTGGAAGGTTAGTTCCGCCCAGGTGAATTACGTTGGATTGCTTCACTACGAACCAACCTCCTTTGGGGAGCGATGTCTCCGTTAGATGTAAGAGAGTCCATCCGCTGGGTAAGGTTGTAAATGCGCCCAAGCAAGATTTGAATTAGGGCCATTAAATTGCCTATGGCATTCACCTCTGCAGACCCAGACTTATTGCCATTAGTAGTGTTGTTGGATTCTTCTTGAGTAAATAACAATCCTTGAGATAGGGCTCCAGTCTGGATAAGGTATCAGTCAGATAGAGTATTTTGCCTTTTGTATAGACCATTTTGAAGTTGTACTTTTGAAATTTGCACATCATTCTTTGTAATCTTGCTGAACCTGAATGCATAGGCTTTTTGAGAATAGTAACTAGAGGTTGGTGATCGGTTTCTATCTGAATAGCTAGGCCATAAATATAATCATGAAACTTGGAACATGCAAATACTATTGCCAAAAGTTCTTTCTCAATTTGAGCATACTGCATCTCAGCTTGGGTAAGTGTTCTAGATGCATAGGCTACTGGTCTGCCCTCTTGAAGTATAACTGCACCTAAACCAAATTTTGAAGCATCACAGGAAAGAATGACTGGTTTGTTCACATCATAGCATCTTAATGTAGGTGTTGTGGCAATTTTTTGCTTGAGGTCTTCAAATGCCTTCTGGTGGTGTTCCATCCATGACCATGCAACATTTTTCTATGTTAATTCTCTTAAAGGTGCTGTCAACTTACTGAAGTGTGGTATGAACTTACCTAAATAGTTGACCATGCCTAGGAAACATTGTAAATCTTGAACATTGTTTGGTGCTGACATCTCAAGGATTGCTACTTGTTCGGTTGGATCTGGTCTCAAACCAAGACTGGTAAACAAAAGACTTACATATGTAACTTCTGGAAGCCTGAATTTGTACTTCAGAGGACTGAGCTTCAAATTTAGTTCATGTGCTCTATCTAGAACTCTCTTTAAGTTTCTGTCATGCTCTGCTTCACCATTGCCTCCAACCAATAAATCATCTATTATGGCACAAGGACAACCAGAAAAAATGTCTTCCATTGCATGCTTAAAGACTTCACTTGCAGACTTTATTCCAAATGGCATTCTTAGGAATCTGTATCTGCCAAACAGGGTACCAAAAGTGGTTAGTAATGAGGATTTGCAATCAAGCATCACTTGCCAAAATGAACTTTTTGCATCTAAAACAGAAAGAAACAGTGGCATTTGGTATCAAAGCTGTGACCTTTTTGACTGTGTGCATTGGATGATAAATATCTTCAATGCTTTGTTCAAATCTCTTGGGTCAATACATATTCTGATTTCATCTGATCCTTTTTTGTGAGCTGCCACCATAGATGCCACCCATTCAGTTGGTTCTGTAACTGGACAAATTACACCTTACTGCACTGTTTTATCCAGCTGTGCCTTGACTTTATTCTGCTTAGATATCGGAACTTTTTTTGCCCATCTGAGCACTGACGTGTCCTCTGAGTCTGAGAAAATAACCAGAAAAATTGAACCTAAGAGATGCACTTATGTGATGAATTTCTTTGGTAAAAGAAAGCAGATTTATTCTCAAACTATCTCTGAGACCCAATAAAGACTGTACTGGCCTTTGGTCAATATGGAATAACAAAGTGTAACAGCTCGTGGCCAAATAACATGAAAGCATCACTGAGCCTTCTGTTTGAATTTCTTCACCTCCATAAGCAACAAATTTCACATTACTGGCCACATTAAGTTGTTTATTAGCTCTCACTTTAGCAAATGTGTCTGTTGATATAATATTACACTTTGAACCAGTGTCTGCTTTAAGCTCTATGGATTTACCACTTATCCAGACAGTACAAAATACTTAGATCTTTGCCAATAAATTCACTGCAACTCTTTCACCAAGGACTGATACACCATCTACATAGAAAGCTGACTGTTGTGTCTACTTGATCAACTTGCTTTTTTGTGTGACCTTTCTTTGCAAATGTATGGGTTTTACTTGATTTGCAAAACTTTTGAAATCTGTTCCATTTTTTACACTTGTGACATTCCTGACCATATGCTAAGGACTTCTTTTTTTAGACTCATGATTTGAACTACAATTGTGACAATTAACAATAAAGCTGGACTTTTGTTTTTTCTGAGTTATATTAGTACTGCTCTAAGGATGCTCCTTTAACTGAACTAAACTTAGAACTTGCTGGAAGGCTACGTAGTTTCCCTGGTGAGCAAGTAGGGGTTGTGGCTGCCATGTGGCTAGGCCTATTTCTGTTTGCCTTTTGTTGCATACTATCTACATTTCCTCTGGAGCCTGCTGAAACTATGCTCTTGTCACTCGCCAGCATACTTGTGTGTTTTTCTGTCACTTCATGGATTTGACAAATCTGTATGGCTTTACTCAACATTAAATTATTGTCACGAAGCAAGATCTTTCTTGTAGCAGCACTATTAATAACATACATGAGCCTGTCCTTTATTAACTCATCCTTTAAGTCACCAGACCAACACATTTTAGCCTTGTTTCTCAGGTCAGTTATGTAAGCTGCAAAAGTTTCCCCTGGTTTCTGATCTCTCATGTAAAACAAATGCATCTCTACTGTAATATTTATCTGGTGGTTACACAGCTCTCTGAACTTGCGCTTCGAACACTCAGGGTCTTCCCTTGATTCAGCCTGTACAACAATATGATAGTTTTCACCTTCTCCCTCATATACTGCTGGTGCATACACAAAAGAACTCTCTCTTTCTATGGCCTCTGACCCAGCTAGGTTTAACAAAATGAATGCCTCGGTGTGTGCATCTTTATCTGAATAAGCTGCTTGTATAAAAATATCGTACTCTTGTGCAAATATTCTTCAATTCTCTGCAATATTCTGATCCAATACAAGTGATAAGGGCTTTCAAAATCCATCTGCCATATTAACACATACCATTGAAGGGTTTTGCAAATAAGCATGACCACATACACATACACATGCTAGAAATTTATGCCAGTATTTGTAACTTTGTGCTTCTGAAATTATGCTTTTGGTCTTTACTGTGAAACAACTCTCTCAGGCACTGCAACACTTTTGAAATCACTTTATTGCAAGACGTCACCTCTTATCAGTGTAAGGAACATATTAAACAACTGCACGATGCAAGTCTCTATGCAACTGGACTTTGTGAAATAAGTGTCTAGTGCATTGTAACACTCTTAAAATTATTCCCTTACTAAAGTAATTTATCATCATTTTAAGAAGCAATTCAAATAACTTCATGATATGAAAAACTGGCCTAGAGAAGCTCAAAGTCAATAACATTTCGAAGTAATTGCACTTTGTGAATAAACTGTACACAGCATACTGAAATTTTCCCAAAATGGATGTACTTTACTAGGCAACTCTTGTGCAAGAAACACTCTGTAATGGCAGCAGTTTGCGAATAGACACACCCAGCACAAGAAATGTTTCAAAATGGCTATACTTTAACTGTACTTCATGAAATAGTTGCACTTTGCACACAAATAAATTCTCCAGGAAACATACACAGCAATAAGCACACACTGTAAGCACTTTTACACACTTTGAGATACTTCGAATAAATTCAGTTATGCCCTTACTACAATACGAAGCCATAGTTATGCCCAAACACAGCACTTTGTCAAAAAACATGCAGTTGCCTTGCTTTATCTATGCTTACTGTGCCCTTTTTTCCCTTATAATATTCATTTTGCTCATTTAATGTCTGTTCATGCCCATTGTACTTTTCTTGTGCTTGTTTCACTCTAGATATGCCCGTTTTGCCCTTAAACCTTCTCGTTTTGTTTTAAACATGCTCATTTTGCTTTTCTAATAATAATTTTGTTAAATGTCATTAGTTTAAACATTTCCCTTAGTTAAGAAACATTTTGTACCTCTCGCTTCTTTAATAATGCAGTTTGTGCCCTTGTAATGCTCCATTTTTCCTTTTTTTATAAAACGGTAGTTTGAGTGTATTCTCATTACCTTTGCTTCTTTTCTGGCTTTTTTTTTGTGCTCGTTTCTCATAGTTTACCTTCACTGTCTTCTCTGCACCTGATGACTCCAAATCTTATGCTATGTTATCCTGGTTCTGACACAATGTCACTCTCCTACTTTGGACACAATAGAAGAGTCTTTGTGGTTTCTGTTCAAGCAGCTTTATTTTATACAAACACATCACAATAGAAGATTACTGACTTTAACTTAAGGAACTTATATACAAACTAACTGCAGGATTCATACATGCTTACCCTCTGGCTGCACTCTCAAAATGGCACTAGGTATGGCACGTGCTCAGTCTTTATACATGCTCGTTACGTCTTCGACGTGCTTCTTAAAGATACAGTACGCACAGCATGTGCACTCTGATCTACATCAAGTAAAAAAAAATCTTAAATGCATTAAAACAAAAGAAGAAACTGTTTAAAAACTATGTGGTTTAAGCAATAAAATGTAATTGTACAAATGATACCATTCAACAGCC
The DNA here is from genome assembly GCF_019279795.1 of Protopterus annectens. Lineage (NCBI taxonomy): Eukaryota > Metazoa > Chordata > Ceratodontiformes > Protopteridae > Protopterus > Protopterus annectens. The sequence continues at coordinate 476,956,706 of NC_056738.1, forward strand.
GTAATATGCTGTTCCTACTCTTATTTTTACTAAAATGGTACAGAAATCATTGCTATGGTGCTTAGGTTCTTTTCCATTGTTTAAAAATACAGACAGAGTGATGCTGTAACTAATGCAGTTTATAAAAACACATTCTTAATGATACCCAGACATCCAAGATATGAAATAAAAACAGCAGGCAGACTCTAATTGTCCACTTGATGTTGTCACTGATTTAGTTCTTGCATTGTATTACCTTCACAGTATAACAAGATAATTCAGACATGATCTGCTTTTGACCATTTACACCACTAGAATATTGGTTGGCGATTAACACTCTAGCTTTTAATCTAAATAGAGAGTGCCACGCTTGGTATCGCAAAATGAGACCCTAGATGGGATCTTAGTGGTGATCTTATTAAGCAGAATATTTAACAAATCATTTTGAGAAAATACTATTGTAATTATCTTTTCTCATTTAAGTATTACATCTAGTAAATCCATGGGTGTAACTCTTAACAAACATTCAAAGATTCTTCACCACTCCCTAAATGTGAGGAGATTTGTGTGAAGAGGGGTGGGAATGATTAATGGGGGATCAATGAAATGCAAAGTTGGTAGGGGTTGTTGGGGTTGTATACAGAATTCAGAGAGGATTCACCACGTTTTATATCATCAACCCCCTTTTTTCCCATTTTCTACATGGGATCTGGGGTGATGTGTCTCCCTTATTTCAAAGTGACCTTCCTACCTTCTTCAATAGTCATGCCTGCCATAGGTCTTCATTCTTACAATCTATCCACTTTTTTGCTGAACACCCTAATTTCCTCTTGCTGTCTTTCTCTCTGCCCCAAATCATCTTCTCCAGCTTGTTTTGTGCTTGTCTGCACATGTGAACAAACCACAGCAATCTGTACTCTTTCCATGTTCCTGCAAGTGGAGCTACTTTGGTTTCTTCTTTTAAGTCTTCATTGCTTTGTTTGTCCCACAGTATGCATCCCACCACCCATCTCAGACACTTCATCTCCATCATCTCTAACTTCCTCAACTTCTCTGTCTTTACTGCCCAGGTTTCTATTTCATACAGTAGTACTCAATGCACCACTGTTTTACATACCTTATTTTTCAACTTATTTTTCATTGTTCTGTCATACACTGCTCCTGACACTCTGTGCAATTTGACTGTAAACCCTCTCATTCTAGCTTTGACATCCTCCTCCTGAATTATTTTCCTCTTTCTCAGACACCTTTCCTAGGTACCTGAAGCTGTAAACCTTCTCCACTATCACATTTATTGGCTTCTTCTGATTTCCCCATGTGCTGCCATTACAACTGTCCTATCTGGCTTGAATTTTATCTTATGTGCCTTCAGTTTTGTATTCTACCCCCCCCCCATCAGTTGCTGAATTTCTTGCTCATAGTCTGCTTATAATGTCACAGTCTGCATACAGCAATTTTGTTGATCTGTCACCTTTAAACTATTTGCTAGTGTTGTCCATGACTAGTATGAACAGCAGTGAACTTAGAGCTTGAACCCTGATGCATACCCACTCCCTCTGGGTACCCCTCTGTGAGACTGAACACTCTTCATACTTGAATCAGTGCGTCCTTTTACATAGCCTGTACTAATTCTACCAATATTTCTGGGACTTTGCTCCACATAGGACTGACCAAATCAGCTTTCTTGAGACCTTTTCATATGCTTTCTCCAAGTCTAGGAATTTCCATTTGAACTCTACCCAGGCATTTTCTCACTATCTGTCTCACTGCAAATATGATGTCAGTTGAACTGCATCCTGATCTGAATTGCTCATCTCCCACCATACTTTCTACTACATTGCATATTTATCAATCACCCTGTCCTGAACTTTCATGCACTTTGAAATTAGTTTGATACCTATGTATTGACCACAGTTGTGGATGTCCCCTTTGTTCTTGTACATTGGCATAAGTATGCTTATTCTCCAGTCATCTGCAATATGCTTCTCTCTCTCTCTCCATACTGCCATGTGTACTCTCAGAAGCCATGCATCCCCTATCTCACCCAATACCTTCATCATATCTGCTGTGACCATATATTTGAACATGCCACTTTCCCTAACATCATTTTCTTTACTGGTCTTCTTCTCCTAGGGTGGGGTCCTCCTCTTCTGTCATCATAGACTGCCTAGGACAGTACAATTTCGGTGGGTTTTCCTTCAACATAAATAGAGGGATAGAAATAGAGATCTGGTGAGCAAGAGCAAGGCTATTAGCAAGACTATTAGGACTGACCCACAGTGTCACCAAATAAATATGCAAGCATTCTCAGAACTTAAATATATCTCACAAATATCAGCCACAATGATAGGTTTAAATATATTTAATAATAAATGATAAAAAACAAGAAAATACTCAGTAAATATAACCAGTTACATCAGAGCTCAAAATCACAGAATATACTTAAAACAACATTGCAGGACAGTCTCAATTAAATAAAGAAAAGCATATAAATTAAGCTCAGCTAAAAGAAATTACTGTACCTAGTTGACTTACTGAGCAAGGCAAGTGTGGTGACTAGATCTTTTTGTCAGATCAAAGACAAACCCCCGGATTCACGAAGCCTCCGTGTAAGACTTAATAAGTCTTACTCGGAGGCTGCAGTTGAAAGGTATGATGTCAGCATGCCATGAATATGCATGAGGGCATGCTGACTCAACCGTAAGTCTTACACGGACCGTGTAAGAAAGCAGGGGGCGTGTCTGACTGCCGAGCAGTCAAAATGTCCAAGCCCCTGAAAGTGTTTAAAATAAAAGCAAATAAACAAGAGCGAGTCGGCTCAAATGTCCCTGCACCCAACACCTCACTGTCTGATATTGTAAACCCCCACCACAGTTCTAAAACGCATAATATTAATTTTTTTAAATTCCCAAAATAGCTGCCTGTATTTGCGCATGTGTGCACGGGTGTGCCCATTGCTTAGCTACAGTTAGCAATTCTGACATGGAAGAACATAAGAAAGAATGTTTATGCAAATCGCACCAAACAGCAATAGTATAATGGTTGAGCGTTCGCACAAAGAAAAAGCATTCATGGTTCGAGTCCCACCACTCCCTTTTGTATTTATTTTTTAAATCAGTATATGGAATAATACCTGACATATATGTTTAAACATAACTAAAAAGCAGTGAAATGGCCAATGTATCAGTGAACAAAATAAATATTTTAAAGGATCCCAATATAAAATTGCCTACAGTTAAGCAGCACTTCACCCAGCGCATTAGAGCTGCCCATAGTTCAATAGTGCTTCACCCAGCTCAATAGAGTTGCCCATAGTTCAATAGCGCTTTACCCAGCGCAATAGAGCTGCCCATAGTTTAACAGCGCTTTACCCAGCGCAATGTGTTTGTGTGGACGTGTGTGCTGCGCCAACCAGGGCACTGTAGGGCACCGAGGAGCAATGTAGAGCAAAGTTGCTTAAATGCAGCCACACCCCCTAGCCTGTCTGGACAGTATGAAAATAAAAAGAATGACAAGGTTCGAACCCAGGACTCTATGCATCATAAGCAAAGTACAGAACCACTAAGCCATGACAACATAGGGAAAACAGCCACTGTTAACATTCGTATACTTACGAATGGTAATATAACCATTACTAAGCAGGTCTGCAGTCAGCCGAGAATTTTACAAAATGGCCAATCACAAAAAAGTGCGGGAAATGTGGCATATTTAAGCCCCAGAGTCAGGAATACACACCATAACTGATTGTAGCTCCCATCTGCAGTTAGAATGTCTGGTGTCGGAGAGGGAACATGCTTCCGAGCGCAACGTTGGGGCATCGAGGAGTCGAAATACATGGTTTGGCTCCTTGTCCACCGTCATGAGTCAAGACTCCTGCAGGGCCAGTTCCAAGGTACAGAGTACAAGGCAGAGGCTTGGAAGTGGTTAGCTCATGACCTCACCAGTGCCACAGGCGTTCCTCGGACTGGTGAGCAGGTCCATCACCACTATGCAGACCTGAAGAGACGAAAGCAGGACCACCTGAACCAATGGATACAGGAGACCTGTGGGATGTGGGATGCTCCACAACTGAGTAAGTAGCCATGGAATGCAGTATGTAAGAATTGATAATGGAGTATGTATAATGGATAGGTATGTCTCAATATCCCTTCATTTACTTTACAGCTGCAGGTGACCGTGCTGTAAATCAGCAAGCCTTTGCTGATAGCATGCTAAGGCTGCACCACCAGGCAGGTTAGTGATTATTCTGCATGCATTGTTATATAAAATATGGGAGAGAGCATGAAAGAAAGTGTTGTAGTCCAATAATACAGCCATAAAATTGCCTGAATAAGTCCTCTGCATGTACTGTCAGATAAAAACTTCAGAGAGGCAGAAAAAGAGTGTAGTAACCCATTAAGAAAGTTAATATATGTCTGGAATAATATCTCTGCAGGCACTGTCATATAAAATAAGTGAGTGAGCCTGAAAAAAGAGTGCTCTAACCCATTAATAAAGGTATAATATGTCTTGAACATGTCTGCCATATACACTGTTAAAACAAATAAAGGAGTGAGCCTGTGGAAAAGTGTGTAATGTCACTAATAAAGGTATAAAACCCGGAGTGTGTCTGTGTCACAGAGTTTGAAATGTTGTTGTACCCTTGCATTATACAAACAGTACTGTTTGAAAAGGTGCTGGCAACCCAGAATTGTGCAGTCCCATATAAAGTGGGTGACAGAAGTGCTAGTAGCTGTGAAACATATAGACAGTCCACAACAGTCAGTTACTGGCTGGCATGAATAAGTAAATCTGGCACACGTGTAGCATGTTATTTTTCCCCAGAAATGTGAGTGTGTGTCAAGAAATGCAGGGTTCTGTACAAATCAAAGTGAAAATGTCATGTGAAAACATCCCAGATATGTAGATAAACAAATATAAATGCAATCAAGAAATATGCAGCAGTAACATCTGCATCCTGGACAGTTAGTATGTCAGATATAGGTCAGGCATATATTGAACTAGCAAACCCATTACACAACCTAATGTATGGTGGCAAGTGTAACAATACATGTAGGGGATATACACTTGCAGTCACTAGGAATGTAGTGTAGATGAAAAGGTAATTATAAGATGTTAACCGAGGTTTTTTCTACACCCTACTGTATGTGCATAAACCATGCAATTCCACACCTCAATGGGTATGTGTAATCTTAAATATTTGTTGGGACATATGTTCTATTGTTCTATAAATATTTGCATTCACGTTGATGCATGTACCCTGTTTAAACACCACAATCATGGTGGCCTGTTGCTACCAAACATCCCTGCATGCTGTTGGAATATCCAATGTGGTTCAATATATGCATGTGTTATGCTTGCTGTTCAACTGTTGTAACCTTGGTGTGTTGGGTTAATGGTAATATTATTGCATGCTGTTACAACTAATCTGGAATGCTGTTTTGCTTATGTTGTAATTAAACACACCTAATCACAGAACGTATGGGAAGGCCGGTCCCAGCGGACCCACCTGTCCCTCCTCAGCTGGCGAGTGCACCTGGCACCAGCAGGGCCGGTGCCCAGCCCGGACTCCCCTCCTCCATCGGTCCTGTGCCACCTTCGGGTGGAAGCACTGCAGGGGATGGGGCTCATCCCCCCCATGCAAGCGTGGGCGAAGAAGGGCCACCTGTCACCCTTCAAAGTGTCCGGGTTGTGGTGCTTAGGGAGATCTAGCATTCAATCGCTGATCCCCATGCCAGCTCGAGGCGAGAGTGGCATGTCTCACGGGTGAGCCTGCCCGTCCTACGCAACCCCCAGCACAGCCACCCTTGGGGCTGTGAAGGTTCAGTGGTGACTGCCCATGAGTGGGGCTCTCAGTTCCACTGTTACCATCTGTGGGCTCATTGGCTTGCGATTTCCAAACATCCAACCCCGTCAGTTGTGTTCACCCACCCCATGTGTCATACACCACCCCTGTATGCGTCTTGTCTGTCTTGTCTGTTTACCTTCCCAACCTACCTCCCCGGACATACCTACTTCCTCTACCTCACTTCCCACTCTCACCTGAAAAAAAAAAAAAAAAAAGGGCAATCTGCACCCACAACAAAATTACGCCCCATACATAGCTGCCCATTTCACACACATGTCCATTGGACATATAAGCTGATAATTAGAATTGGCAGTACAACATACATTGTTGTTCTCACCCCTCTCCCAGGGGTGGAAGGTTTCAAATTTCACTCCAAATTCATTGCATATGCACAGCTGTTGCTGTTAAAGAAATGGGCAGCTATGGACCTTCCCTACACCCGTCCTGCACATCCCGAGCTTGTTTACCTACTGTCTGTCCCTCTTTGTGCCCCCTTTTTCACCACTTTCCTATCTCCCCATTTTCTTTTCTTTAAAAGAAATTAGAGTGGGGGTTAGTGGGAGTAAGCACTTTTAAGCAGTAGTAAGCGGGATTAAATGAGTGTGTGCATGTGTACGCTTAGCTAAGTGTCGCTAAGCATCATGCAAACCCACGCAAACCCACTTACAACTGCTTAAAAGTGCCTTAGTCACTCTATGGCAGGGCCCTTGTTCTGCTGAGCAGCAAAAGAAAAACCTCTGCCAGTCTTGAACCCCAAACCATTGACACAATAGATTGCATGAATTACCACTAAGCCACAGCAGACATACAAATAACTTGGTTCTGACATAAATATATCATGCATTACAATGAGGGAATGGAAATGGAAATTAGGAATGGTATAACACAAATCCTTTTCTGTGGGTCTTTACCAGCAGTGGTTGTGGAATTGCATGACATGACTGTGAAAGGAGAACCAGCCATCCTAGCAGGGAATAATGTTACAGTAGCACCTTACAAACACCACACAGTATCAGACCAGGATAAATACTGGCCACAGGAATACCGTGCAATAACCACATTTGTATGGCAGTTAATTGTGTAAGTGAGAAAAAAGTACATACTCCCATGTATCCTGTGTTAGCATTTGGAGGGGTGTGTACATGTCTACACTGAGATGTGTGTACTGGAAGCAGCAACATTAAGGTTTGAGTACAACATGCATATAACTGGCTACAACCCTAGCATCAGATAAGAGACATATACCAACCTTCAGACTGACACAACGGTGTCCAGAGCAAACAAGCATGGGCCCCACCTTGGAAATCTGAAAGGGCTACGCCTACCTAACCTAGCATTTTATAGCAGTGGGCTGCAATCACAGTGAGTAATGCAATCACCAAACAGCAGGCTGCATGCAATTACTGAATGGTGGGCAGCAATTGGTGCAGAGGCTGTCACATGCACAAGTGCAAATACCTAGCAAAGCAGGCTGTACCTGCAGTCCACACATGCAATTATATCATTGCAGGTGCTGTGAGATAGAGAGTGAGAGAGAGAGACACGGACACAGACACAGACTGATACAGAGACAGAACACAGTGAAAAACTGAGACAGCAAGTAAAATAGAGGGCGAAAACCGAAAACAAACCACCAATAAAAAAAAAATACAAAACCATAACACACGGAGCAGGGAAATACAAAGGTAAGGTATGTAACTCACATGTATGTGTTGGCATGTTGTAGATGTTCCTGAAGAGTACTCTACACACTGCAAATCATCCATGTGTGGCAGCAGTATGTATCTATCTGTATCTGCACATGTGCATAGGGCAAGGGACATACGGCAACTGTTAGTGAAGGGTGGACAGATATCTGTCAGTGAAGGTTGATATGTGCATATATCCATGTAGGTCATAGTGTGTGGCTTAGAAAACAGCATGTAGTGTGCAGGAGCGGCCTTAGGTCAACTGGTGCCCTAGGCAAAAGGGCTCCATGGCGCCCCTTACCACACTTCCTGGTGCCCCCATCCTTGTCTTACTACACCACATAAATAGTGGAAAAGCACCCCTGCTAGAGCGGCGCCCTAGTTGGCTGCCCAGTTGGCATATGCCTAAGGCCAGCTATGGTAGTGTTGATATATGTCATGTGGTGGTTAAATGCTGTGGGACAGATTTGTCAGATCTGCTGTGTTACAGCCAGTGAGGCCTGCTAATGCTACAAGGGCTGAGGACACCCACATGCATTCTGCACAACACTGTGCAATTTAATCACATACCTGTACATCCCACAACTGTTGCATAAGTGATATCCCCACCATGAAAGGTGGACTGTACATGTGCCTATATGTACATCCATGTGTACAGCAATGGATGTGCACATGCATGTGTATAGATATGCATATATATATATATATATATATATATATATATATATATATATATATATATATATATATATGTATATATATATATATATATATATATATATATATATATATATACATATAGAGTGAGAGAGAGAGAGACAGAAAAACACGGGGTCGAATGTACCTCAACAGGTGTGTGTGACCAAGGCATGGACTGTAGACAAGTGTTGATACTGCAGTGCCATTCCACCTTCCCAAAACAGTGTACCCATTAACTACCACATAGGTAGAGATCTACCTAACAGTGAAGGTGTGATAAGGGAACATGGGACACAGGTGGACAGTAGCCTCCACTTTGATGAAGACAGTGCCACACTACACCTGTAATCTATCTGTGTGGTATGTGTCATGACAACAGGTGTGTCATCTATGGAAGTATAGGGTAGAGTTTCCCTCTACTCATCACAATGCCCTGTGTGGTATGTACTTCACATAACAACTACACGGTGAACAGGCCACAGACAGACCTCCCAGAGGGTAATACTGGCCGCAAACAGATGCCCTATACAGACTGACTCACAAAACCACAGCTACACTGTATTGCATACTGGCCACACAGATGTGACCTCTGCCGGACATACAGAGGTATGTCACACCCATAGCTGGGTGACAACCACTATGGCAACATATCACAATCCCTCCAGGATACACACTCTAGGGCCCTAAACCTTGTCAGCTCACTAAACGGCATATGCTGGAGAGATAGGTTCCCATCTCAGAGATGTGTCATACACTGGAAAAGACCACATAGCAATAGCAAACAAGGCTCCTCCTTAGCAGTTGTTATAAATACCCCTGATGATTGTGTGGGAGATTGGTAATACACCCCAGGAAACACCTCTGTGTTTCAGGTTGGCAGGGGCAAGTGAAATCAAAGTACATGTGTGTCAAAGGCCAGGGTAGCATATGGCTAGGCTGCCGTAGGCCCTAGGGCCAATAGCATATTACCTACCTATGACACTATGCACTCACACATGTACTTAATGCAATAGCTGCTATGTGAGGTTGAATATGTGTAACGCTGAATGTGTGCAAGGTCTGTAAAGGTGTGATAGCTTAGTGTGATGTTGTATGTGACATGGTAGTGCCTATTCTAGCTGTGAGGACAGCAACTGATGTGTAATGTACTGTTAGGCAGACATAGTAGTACGGCATATGATGTGGCGTAGTTCTCCGTTGAGGAATGTGGTGTCTCATTGTAGGCTAAAGCAATACATGTATGCTTAGTGAGTGGTACTGCTGGTAAATCCATCACCAATATGAACTGTAGTACTACCTGAAGCTGTAGGCCTAGACAGCACAGTATGGTGTGTGTTCACATAGCTTGGAAACACTGTCATGTGTGTTTCCTGTAGTCTCCACAGAGGACAGAATGCAGGCATAAGGGTGTGTAAGTAGTGGCACACAGTACCATATGGTACACAGGTAATGCTCATCTGTGCTGGCATACAGTGGTACGTTGTATGTTTGCCTGATGTGTGTGTGATTATGCCTGTACAATGGCTGCAATCATATGTGTGTTACAGGGTAAACATGTGTATCCAGCAACATATATAGTCTGTTACAGCAGTATGCCACCTATAGTAACAACTGGACACATCTGTTAGGCAGGGCTATGGCATCAATGACTAGGGTGGTTGATTGGTACTACTCTACCTGTATTTTACATCCATTGCAATGGATGACATATCTGTCCATGCATTGGTGTGATATACACCCCTGTCTTGAGGTTGTGCAATGTGTCACAAACAGTGTGTCGGGTACTGTTGTATAGTGGTGTGATATATAGAGTCTGTCAGGTAGTGTTAGTTAGTTGTGGCCTGAGAACCAATAAGTGGTATTGAACGTGTGTAACCTCTGACAGACAATAAGATGGTATATATGTCAGTAAAGTGATATCTGTGGGTAAAGGTGTAAAGTGTGCCACAGGACACTCTCACACATATTGTTCATATCTTTTTCAGCCAGATGGCCCACCAACGCAACCCAGCGTACACCGCAGATGAGGAAGAGGTGATAACCGACAGCCTATTGCAGCTGTACACAATGCTCTTCTCCAGAAGCAGCCAGCACCAGCAAGAGAGGACTGCACTGTGGCAGGAACTTGTTCGTTGAGTAAATGACATAGGCATGCATAACCTGACATATGAGCAGGTACACCATCACTGCAGTGATTTAATTAGACAAGACTGGCAGCGTGCGTCTGATATCCAAAGACAGCAGCTTGCCACAGGTGGTGGGGTGGCCATTCATCCCCACCTCACCAGAATGGGAGGAGCTGCTCCTAAGTCTGGTGGCTCCTGTACAACAGCTACATCAACCTCTGACATGTGTTGTAATGGAGGCCGGAGCCACCCAGCACATCCACCTGGAGCAAGCAGGTAACATGCCCTATCTGTAGACTACTGTTAACTGTATTGTTAGATTATGTGTGCGTGAGATGTGTACTGTGTGTTTAGCAGTTCTGCTGCCTAGTGTTGTGCAATATGGATAGTTTGAATAATATCTCTACACCTGTGACTGTTGACTGTTGTTGTACTGCAGTTTAGCATACCCACTGTAGCAATGCCACAGTTGTGGCCACTGATGAACCCTCTCATATTCTCGTAGGTCCCTTTGGTGTGATGGCAGGGCAACTGATCCATGCTGGTGAGTGTGTTATACCTGCAATGTTGGTAATGAAATATGCATGTCATAGGTGAGGTGTAGGCCATGTACATGTAACACACCTATGCATAATGCATGCCGTGCATGTTTGCTGTGAGACGTTGCACAGCTCAGTAATGTCAGTAGCTGCCTCAATGACATGCAATACACAGAGCATGACACACAGTTGTGGCAACCCTGTACTGCACATTGGATAGGCATAGTTGCAAAACCTGTACACAACATAACACATTTATCACATGCAGTACACAAAGTCATGCTACATATGGCATAACCACACACCCGCTGTAAGGTCATACTTCAATATCCCACATGTCATCCACACACACATGATGTACCTCAGGGGTAGAGGCCTACCATGGGGCTGTGCAACACTCTTCAACACATAACACAGTCATGTTAGGCAATGCTCCCTACTGGGCACCTCATGCACCCATGTACAAAGTGGCTGTGTAATAGTGAACGTATCCACGGCACTGCAGTTCAGGTACAGCATGCTAGGCGGTGGTCTGTCACACAGTAGTAGCCGTGAGTGACCACAGGATGCATGATGATGATGATGGCACATGGTACTACACCCCATCCAGTTACAGTGACCACAGTACTACACATAGCAGTCTTTGCTGTGCACTTCATTGTTCTGTGTGTGCAAACATATGCACCTATACACACCATGCATAGCATGTTGTGTGTGTGCTTACATTTGCTAGTATACACATTTTGCACATCAGTCGCCATCTGTACAAAGAGTCACATATATGTCCTGGAATGCTATTGGGTGTATAGGTCACATGACACACATTGGGTATGTGTGGTGTTTAATGTTGCAGTCGTGTAGCATGCCATGTCATGGCTGGCACTGACATATCTGCAATATGTCCCACACTCACCATAACCACTGTACAATGTCCATGTCGTGCATTGGGATTCCTTCATGTCTACATGCACCACTCATCCCATGTCTGTACATTGCATGCATTTGCTACACCTGTGCCCACTATTATGTGATATGGACACAGACATTGTCATCAGACATGGCAATCTATGTGTCACACAGATAACACATGCAGCCATGGTATGTATACCATTGAGTGATGGTGCACATGACATTGCAGAGCAGATAATACTTGCACAGCAATGTTGTGTCCATATACACAGTGTGTTCCAGGGTGTAGCCAATCACTGAACAACTACACACATGCATCAAAGCCATGTATAATGTCATTAGATAGGGCTGTCTACACTTGCACGGCATGGTGTTGAGCAACACATGGTCTGCATGCTGACATATGTGTGGTGACTGTTTGCCTTGTGATACTGTAACCCACCATCACCCACTATTGTGTATGTGTTGGATTGCTGGTGTGTGTGTGTATGTGCTTTGGTGAGCAGTGTATTTCTGTGCATGTGTGCACGTGTGCATGTGTGCATGTCTTCATGTGTGCATGTGTGCATGTGTTCATGTGTGCATGTGTTCATGTGTGCATGTGTGCATGTGTTCATGTGTGCATGTGTTCATGTGTGCATGTCTGTATGTGTTCATGCGTGCATGTGTTCATGTGTTCATGTTTTCATGTGTGCATGTGTGCATGTGTGCATGTGTTCATGTGTGCATGTGTGCATGTGTGCTAACATCATGTACAGATTGTAAATTGTGTTTCCTGTCTTCCTTCCACAGGTGTTGAGTTAGGGGTGGCTGAATGCATCAGGGAACCTGATGTCACCACCACTAATAGTGGAGATGATGAGACATGTATTGTGGCACAGGAAGGTCTGACAGGTTCTGTCATTGGTCCGCCAATCGACAGTACACAGTGGTCAACCCCAGTGGCGGCTGGTGACTTCAACTCACAGGGGGGCTGCAGGAGACGCTGAATGGGCGGGGTCAAAGGGAAGGGGTGTGGTCAACCATAAAGAGGAGGAGCTATGCACAAAACCACAAAAAAACTAACTTTAATTAAATACGCTGCCCTGGGTGGCAAACCATCATTATGAAAGTCCAATCAAGACAAAAATAAGTGTAGAAGAATAAAAATATTTCAATGCATTGGCTGCATGACAGCTTACTTAATATCTAGATGGAAACAAAAGGTTGTGAGGCATGAAAAAATAAATTACTTTTTAAATACATTACTGGAATGCCAGTCAAAATCAAGTATAAGAAAAACCAGAAGCACTCAACTCAAACCACTTCTCCTTGCACTGCAGTTCTAATTATAATATATTCAGCTTTATTAAAGTACCAAGCAACATGCTGAAAGTAGAAATCTATGTGATGCCCCACTTGTAAAAATGTTTCTTATCCAAAAAGACCTGCTGCCTGACAACTTGTTTCATGGGGAAAACATGATAAAAGTAAAAATGAAAAGCAAACAAGAAACAAGCTCAAGATACATTGCTTAAAGGATTACTGTACAGGTTATGGACCACACATGATTGGCATTCTGTTTAGTTTACGGGTAAAGCCTGTAGAGATGACTGGAAGTCTCCAACAAGTGTAATGAGCTTTTAAAATAATGGAATCCTGTCCTTTAATACCCAAGGCTTATACATTATCTAGTCAAGTATTCTCTGCATGGCAACAACAGAAAGGCTTTCAATGTTGGCAATTCTTTAACAGTATGCTTATTAAAGCTTACTTGCATCTTACGATGTCAGACAAGCTTACCTTATGGTCATTAAAGCATTGCTACTTAAACACAGAGCAACAGGCACTTTGAGTAATAAGCATAAATCAACAGTACAAAAATATGACAGAAACCAGACCATTCTGCAAAATCAAGGACAGATGAAAAGCCACTGTAGTACTTATGCAGTGTGTCCTCCCCATCCAAGGTAGATACAACTACTCCTTGCCTTGCTTGGACACATCCAGAGTCACTACATGGGGGTGCAGCAAGCATGTCACAATTTGAAATCTCTCTGGCTGACTGTGATGGCCCTGACACATTTGTCATACCTCTCAACTTCAAGAGCAAGAAATCTGGACAAAGCCATACACAGAAGTGGGACAAAGGCACAACAATAAGGACAATTTTAAATATTGCTCTAATAAACTTAGAAAGATAATAGAATAGGTCTTGCATTAGTATGAATTTTCTGAAGGGTATAAAATCTGAAACTCAAATGTCTGTCATTTTCTAACTTCAGTCTTTAGTGATTTGTCACTAATTTGCCAAAACACAATTTTATGAAAAATGGACCAAAAATGTGATGCAAAAATATAAAATAGACACACAATACAGCTTCTACCTGTCAAAGAAGGGACACTTTAATATTAGTACTGCTACCTTGAGCAGCTGACAAAATAAAAGAATCTACATGCATTTCAAGTAATCTATAACTTTGATTATTACAGTTATTTCTTAATTGTAAACCCTCCATGTTTTCTTCCAAAATTGCTATTTTGCGGAGGGATTATTAGGGGCAAGAGCAACATTTTGAGCCAAAAATTGGGGACAGTTGAGAGGTTGGCTATGCCTAATTCTATAAAGCAATTTATTTGCATGTACCTCTCAACCTGTTAATGCAGTAAATCTGAACAAGCCCAAATATATTCGGGCACATATAAACAGTACTAAAAATTGCTCTTGTATAAATTGAGACAGTTGATAGAACGGCTCTTACTTTAACATGCATTTTTATGAAGGTTATGAAGTCTGAAACTTATTATTTAGTGACTTCTGGCAAATCATTTAGGAATTAAAACTACAAATTTTATGAACAACAAACCAAAAATAAGAAGCAAAAATCTATTCATTCTTTGAAAATCTGGACAGTTGGGAGGTATAGTTCAGCTGGGCCTGTCTGAGTTTGCTGCCCCCGACAAAATAATGGTTGAACTGGAGCCTCTGCAGCCATTCCAATTAACCATTACTTGGCTATTTCACTCCATTTACCATAAACACTAATGTGCATACTGCTTTACTTCAATGATTGGACTTCATTTGAAAGTTTTATTTTGTATTTTACAGCACAAACATTAAGTCATCTGTTAAACAAAGCAATGCAGTCTCACAATGAAAACTTAGCATTAAAACTTCTCTGCCCTTGAAACTCACATTCATTGAAACAGCATTGAAACCCACATTCAAAGAAAATACATTTTGCCAGTGGCAGATAAAGATTAATTTTGGGCTGTTTTGAATCATAGGCCCCTTGCATATGAAACATACATGTGCTCTTTGATACACCTTCCTCATTGTACTAAAAATTATATTCCTTGTACAATACAGTACACTTGTTAGAGGGTGTTTTAAATTTGTTTTGAACATTTTTCCAGTAAGCAATGAAACAAAACATATGCACCCATAATGGCAAAACTGCCCAGTTGAGAACATTTATCATAAAAAGTCTACTCAGACTTCCACAGTCCACCATTATTAGTAAATATACACAATTCTACAGTCCACCATTATTAGTAAATATGCACAATTCCACAGTCCACCATTATTAGTAAATATGCACAATTCTACAGTCCACCATTATCAGTAAATATGCACAATTCTACAGTGCACCTTTATCAGTAAATATGCACAATTCTACAGTCCATATTCAGTGAATTCAGTTCTTGCCATAGCTGTCAACCTTAGCACAAAAACCTGGGCGAAGCCAATAATGGGGGCATACAGTCCCAAACATAGGGACAAATTTAAAATATTCATCTTATAAACTTAGAAAATTGCTAGAAAAAAAGGTTGTGCTACTATGTACTCTGAAGAACATGAAGTTTGAAATTCAAATGCCGGTCAATTTTACTGCGGACAGAACAAAAACAATTTTCAGCAGAGACGCAGGGATTAATACTGCAGACACGTCTTTGTAAAATGGCAGGGCATCAGAGCAAATCCACACAAACACAGAGAGGAGATGCAGACTCCACACAGAAGCCACCCCAACCAAGAATCAAACCAGAAAACCTATAGCTGCTAGGCAACAATACTACCACTGCACCATCAAATCTGCAAGGAATTACGCATTCAGAAACCTGAAGTCTGAAATTCAAATGCCGGTCAATTTTACTGCGGACAGAACAAAAACAATTTTCAGCAGAGACGCAGGAATTAATACTGCAGACACGTCTTTGTAAAATGGCAGGGCACCAGAGGAAATCCACACAAACACAGGGAGGAGATGCAGACTCCACAGAAACCACCCCAACCAAGAATCAAACCAGAAAACCTACAGCTGTGAGGCAACAATACTAACACTGCACCATCAAATCTGCAAGGAATTAAACATTCAGAAACCTGAAGTCTGAAATTCAAATGCCTGTCAATTTTACTGCGGACAGAACAAAAACAATTTTCAGCAGAGACGCAGGGATTAATACTGCAGACACGTCTTTGTAAAATGGCAGGGCACCAGAGCAAATCCACACAAATACAGGGAGGAGATGCAGACAGAAGCCACCCCAACCAAGAATCAAACCAGAAAACCTATAGTTGTGAGGTAACAATACTATCACTGCACCATCAATTATACAAGGAATTAAACATTCAGAAACCTGAAGTCTGAAATTCAAATGCCTGTCAATTTTACTGCGGACAGAACAAAAACAATTTTCAGCAGAGACGGGATTAAAACTGCAGACACATCTTTGTAAAATGGCAGGGCACCAGAGCAAATCCACACAAACACAGGCAGGAGATGCAGACTCCAAACAGAAGCCACCCCAACCAAGAATCAAACCAGAAAACCTATAGCTGTGAGGCAACAATACTACCACCACACCATCAATTATGCAAGGAATTAAACATTCAGAAACCTGAAGTCTGAAATTCAAATGCCTGTCAATTTTACTGCGGACAGAACAAAACCAATTTTCAGCAGGGATTAAAACTGCAGACATGTCTTTGTAAAATGGCAGGGCACCAGAGCAAATCCACACAAACACATGGAGGAGATGCAGACTCCACACAGAAGCCACCCCAACCAAGAATCAAACCAGAAAACCTATAGCTGTGAGGCAACAATACTACCGCACCATCAAATACGCAAGGAATTAAACATTCAGAAACCCTTAAGTCTGAAATTCAAATGCCTGTCAATTTTATTTAACATTTTTTAATTAGGACAGTCTGACTTGGAACAAATAAACAATTTTCAGCAGAGGCCCAGGAAGAAATAATGCAGACATGTCTTTGTAACATGGGAGGACACAAAAGCAAACCCACACAAACACAGGGAGAAGATACAGACCCCACAAAGAAGGAACCCCAGCCAAGAATCAAACCCAAGAACCTGCAGCTCTGAGGCAACAATGCTACTACTACACCATCAAATATCAAGCATTGCAACATTTACAAACCACAGATATTATGAGGAACAGATCAGATCGAATATGAGGCAAAAATCTGAAATTTTTTTACAAATGGTGGTGGGTAGGGAACTCAAGTCTTTAACACCTGCATACAGGGTACAGGGTTCAAGCCTGAGGCATTCCCTACCACACCACCATAAGCACCTGGGGCATTTTCACACACACACACACACACTCTCCAGTAAAGCACAAGCACCATATACACACAAATAAACATTTTAAATTAAAAAGCTAAACATTGTAAATTAAAGGGCACCTTACCTGAATACATCCAGCTAACGTACATCCTTCCCGCGCAATACTGAAGACCCGCGAGATTACAGTGCACAGACGTCTCCTTGTGTCCCCCTATGGGGACGGCCGGACTGCCTTGAGCATGCACATAGACCGACAGTAGTTGGGACTCAGTCAATGTGCGAAGTCTGAAAAAATAATTTTTCTTTCTTTGAGGGGGCTGCAGTCCGGCAGCCCTATGCCACGAGCCGCCCCTGGTCAACCCCATCTATGCACACACTCATACTGCCATAGCTGAGGGACAGCATACAGCTGTCATTGACCAGGAGAGTGTGGTACCTATGGCACATGCATCCCCTCACAGCAGCCATAGCCGGATTACTGGAATGGTACCACATAGGTGGATGTCCAGGGGTTCTCGGGGGAGAACCACTGGTCGTATTGCCCCTGGCAGATGTGCCCCCAGAGGTATTACAAGCTCCAGTATGTTCTGGGCTGTAATGCAGGCACAGGCATGTATGGAATGGTACACCCGACAGGGACTAAGGGTGCAGAGGGCCCATTACACTGCTATCAATGACAGCATCCGTGACCTTGCCGATGCCATCCGGAATTACACCGAGGTCATTGATAGCCATTGGGGGGTGACATTAGATGTCCTCCACAATGTATTAGCCATGAGCCAGGACCATGCGGGATGGATGAGAAGCCAACGCAGATGCATACCAACAACAGCATCAGCCGGCAGTCATCGCGGATGGACCATGGATCACACCCGTTCCCGTAGTGACAGTACCAGCCCAAGCAATGCTGGGGCTGGCCTGTCCATTGACCGTCCTACTAGACCACGTGCATGTGATGCTGGCCAGTCCCAGCAGGGACATGGGTCCAGTCATCATACCTCTGCCTCTGATGATAGCACCCAGTCAGGGTTGGTACCCGATACTGCCAGTAGCACCCCTGCTAGGCACAGGTACTGTGTCCATGGCCGGAGACAGTGATCTGTATGGCCTAGCAGGTACAGTCTGTGGCTGTCCCACAACTGCCCATATATGGCAGCCACATGGTGGAGTTGTGTGCATGCAGACACACACACATTTACCATACTACTAGGGCTCACACATACACAAACACATTACATCAACATTGGCCCATGCAGTACTGTTGTCCCTCACACACACACACACACACACACACACACACACACACACACACACACACACACACACACACACACACACACACACACACAGACATTCCGATTGGATGGGTCAATGCCGGGCTCTGGCAAGCCTATAACACACCCTGTGCATATGATGACACCTGTGCCACCTCCTGTCATCTGTCACATTGATGCAGGAATAGGCTAACATGGTTCTGATGCACAGGGTGACATTATAGCAGTGTAGCAATAGTAGCAAGCTGCCAACAGGAAAGTGTACTGATATCCTTGTAGGTATATCTAAGCAGGCATTATGCATCACAGCTCTGATAGTCATTGTAGCATTGTTTACACCAGTGTTAGGTCTGAGTATGTATTGTCCACCCATGTGCCACTTGGCTGAAGTGTACAGTGTTGCCAGCATGTGTTAGTGAGTGGACAGTATGTGTGTGATGTGTGCATTACAAATTAGTGGGTGTACATCTGTGAACATGGTGTGTGCACACTGTCTGCATGTACGTGCATAGTGGACACGTGGGATGTGTGACATACCCTGTTCTACACATTGTTAACATCTCATGGTATCTTTCGATGGCCAGTATGCATTATACTACAGATATGTACTAACATGGGTACACTTGTGTGTATGACATGGGTTGGCACTATGCTGTGGGTGATACAGTTGATATCTGTCAATGATCTGCAGTCTGGTAGCATACACCACCTCAACAGCATGACTATAACCAATCATTAGATGATGTCCCGACAAATGACTCACAGTTGTAGGGAACTCAGTAACAGTTGGATCCTTCCAGTACTATACTATAACAGTAACCAGTGGTATTGACCCACACACATTCCTGGGACCACACCTGTGTGGCATATAGCCCTCTTAGGTACATGCAAACACACTACGGATATGTCCACCCCCACCTGGAAATGCATGCATTGGCCTACACTACATTCCCTGGATGGGACGCATATCCTACACAAGGGTATCATACAGGCAGATACCTGTTGTCCAATACATGCTGTATAGCAGTACACCGTCTATGGCATAGTCATCCACATTTACTATACATAATATCCTGACATTACCACATAGGTGGTAGCCCTGAACATGTATGTTGGGTACCAATGTGTACAGACAGACACATGTTATGTCATCTGTCCCTTGGTATCCACATATCCATAGGTATTGTGGGGTCCCTCGGTGTTTCAATTAACACATTAGGGGCCTGCATGCATATCCACAGGGCTGGTGCACACCTATAATGACTGTCTATTATTGCCAGTTGTTGTTGTGTATGAACATGTCGGACATATACCTCGGCACTTACCCTCACTCACAGTACTCTATAGCACGTGTCATGGTTGTGTGTGGCAGGGATGTCCTTGGCCACGGATCACTACATTGGCCGGTCTTGACGCATACATACATATGTGACCTATGATCTGAGAAGCAGTGGCACAATCTGTTGAAGGTTACAAATGTATTCATGTAGTATGCAGGCTTCACACCTATGCACTGATTGAGGTCACATGTGCACAAATTTATTTGACACGCAGATACCCGATGTGTGCAATGCACATACTGTTTGAAACATATGTCATACCATAGTAAAAGCAAAACCCAGACTGCATTGACCACCTGTGGTACACACACATACACACACTCAGCGTTTGCAGGACCCAAACCCCTACCTAACTATGTTATGATGCTAGAGAGATACGCATTAACACAGCGCGTTATATGCATTACTGGGTGGTTGCTGTTCTCCTTGAATATTTGTAGGATGCTGACATCATCAGACTTTGCAAAGAGGGATGTACCTCTTTTAATGTGTTTTCCCAGTCTCCAAAAAGGCTACTCCTCTCAAAGGAAATCACCCCCCCCCCACACACACACACGCACTTGGCGTTTGCAGGACTCAAATCCCTACCTATGTTATGATGCTAGAGAGATACGCACTAACACAGTGTGCTATATGCATTACTGGGTGGTTGCTGTTCTCCTTGAATAATTGTAGGATGCTGACATCATCAGACTTTTTAAAGAGGGATGTACTTCTTTTAATGTGTTTTCTCAGTCTCCAAAAAGGCTACTCCTCTCAAAGGAAATCACACATATACACACAACCCCCCCACACACACTTGGCATTTGAAAACTCAAATCCCTACCTAACTATGTTATGATGCTAGAGAGATATGCATTAACACAGCGAGCTATATGCATTACTGGGTGGTTGCTGTTCTCCTTGAATATTTGTAGGATGCTGACATCATCAGACTTTGCAAAGAGGGATGTACCTCTTTTAATGTGTTTTCCCAGTCTCCAAAAAGGCTACTCCTCTCAAAGGAAATCACACACATACACACAACCCCCACCCCACACACACTTGGTATTTGCAGGACTCAAACCCCTACCTAACTATGTTATGATACTAGAAAGATACACATTAACACAACACACTATATGCTTTACTGGGTTGTTTCTGTTCTCCTGGTATATTTGTAGGATGATGACATCATCAAACTGGACATGGTAATGTACGTACACATTTTTATGTAATCCCAGGAATGATCCATGTAGGTCGGCAGGTATCAACAGCTTGTACAGGACCCCGTGAGTCTCACCTTGTATGATCTATATGTGGACACATTGCCATCCCTTCATATGTCAACACATATCTATGCACAGATTGTTGGTTTTGTGGATACGACATGTGTCTGTGATGTTGATGAAGAGCTGTTCAAAGTCTATGTGGGACATGTAGCTCTGTTCCATGATGTATGTCCTGGGTGGCTACCTTGCAGATGGTGTAGCATGCTTGGGAGCCATGATCTGCACATGAACATACCACAGTTGGTAGGGTTGTGTGTTTGTCGGTTTCCAATAGCTCTGTTTATGACTTCTGCCATGATGCACTCCATGGCCTTGCAGATCAGACTTTATAGGCTTACTGGACTATACTTCTCATGGTGTGTTGTGCACCCACACATGTGGGGAGTGCCATATGTTGCTGTAACACATTCGACGGTTCCAGGTCCTGTGGAGTGGGTGAGGCTCAACAGACTGTTCATGTGCAGGGTCTATTTGTTCTGTAGTGCATGCATGACACATATTGGGAAACAATATAATCCAATTGCTGCCATGCTTTTGGCTTTGGGGGGAAATGTTCAGCCATTCTACATGTGATATCTCCTGGTATGATGTCAGGGACTATCGTCAGTGGGGGGTGAGTATGTATACATGGGCCTGTCTGATAGGATGTTGGCAATGTCAGTAAGGTACAGTTGTCCCTGACTCAGAACATATATGCGTGTACATTACTATTTATCACATAGCTGAAGGACATGTCATGTTTCTCAGTCTGGACTACTTCTCAGCTACTCTTTGCAAAACACTGACAAACCTGAGCACTAATCCCAGTTATACTCTTTTACACACTTAACACCCTACTGATCCTTTGTGATCAGGCTACACTTTATGTCATCATAATACACTGGCATGTCCAGGGGTCAGTTTCATGTGTACTCTCCAGTCCAGCTAGTGAATATTGTGGTTATGACACAATGTCACATCTGCCTCATGTACACAGACAACCCTCTCCTCCTCACATCACACTCACATATATGTGGGAGATGTAACAATATTGACATACAGGACGCTGAGCTCTCTCAACCCATGACTGGCATAGTCTATCAGGTGGTGAGGGTGACCACACATACCACATATCAGTCTCAAATACACCGATAGTGACAGCAAACAAACCACATTATCACACATACACATACACATATTCGGAGGCTCTACATACACTCTGCCTAAGCAGCAGAGACCTCCAAAGCAGACACACATACAACTGCTACCCCACTACAATGCCCACATGTCACACAGTTCACAATGTCAGTGTGCCACACAGTCACTGCCCTTTGGGCTAAACAATACACCTGATACACTTGCTATAGGTGACACTTAATGTCAAACACACTATCGTCCCACTCACCAGGCCAGACAGGGGAATAGTCACTTTGAGCTATCTCTCAGGTGCCAGGATCTGCCACATAACACATGCACGCAGGTCACTCCAAAGCAAGTCCAGGACTGGTTCCGTCATTGCTCATGCTGGTGCATACAACCTCAGATGTTCCTCCCTGGACCAGATGACATGGAACATAGAGGAACTCTGTGATCATGTAGCCCAGCCCAGTATTACCCTGACCTTTTCTTGCATCTTACACTCACCAAGTATGATGTCACAGTATACCAACAAACTGATCACGTTTAGCAGTTGGCTAACATATTGGTGTTATTCAAAGGGGATACAGTGTCTGTCACCCTGGGGTGACATGCTCGACATGCCACGTAGCTTCCCTATGGACAGCTTGCACCTGTCACCCTTGGACTTTTGAATACTGGCTAGGGCACTTGCTGCCACCATACTGCCCTATTTAAGCAGGGCTCAAAGGACAGAACCACCTCCATACACATTATAGAGTACACAACACTGAGGGTAATGCTGCTCAACACCAGATGTCTTACCCTCAAATTGCGCCCACTCAGGAATCTCCTCAGTATGGAGGATATCAATATCTGTGCACTAACAGACACATGGTTGAGGCTCCCACATGCACACCAGCACTACCAGGTTGTATTTTGTACCATGCTTTCTGACCACATAACTCAGAATGGCCAACACAAATAGGGGGAGTATTTATATACATCACAGATGCACATACCTCTGGGTTGGTAGCACTGCACAATGCATCACAGACCATACATATGCACCTAACATTGTGCAAATCTGCCTTTTGATTTTTTTGCCTGCTACAGACCATACTCCCCAACACAGCAACCTCACTCAGCTTTCCTGGGAACATTGGACCATATGAAGATCTCCCCAAACACCATTATATTGGGTGATGTCAAATACCCACACATTGACTGTGGATAGTACTCAGGCCCCAACACCCTCACCCAACAGTTGCTACAATTTCTAAACTCATATGCTATGGCACAACCGGTCACCACACTCTCAAGAGGGGACAACATATTGGACATGATCATCACCGACATGGGGACTCTGTGTTCCACACCTGCGATATACCCTTCATTGGTAAGGGCAGAACATACTTTATCTCACTGGACATCCATATCCTGTCCCCATACCCATCCTGGGTAATCTTGGTGAACTTCCCAAAAGCAAATGTCACACTCTTCCAAACCACGGTGGTATCCATCAGAGACCCTGGGTCAGTGGTAAGTATGGCTCAGACTGCTGAATCCTTTACATACACATTCTATGGACACCTAGTGGATCTCATGGATCGTTACATCCAAAATAACAACTGGACTCACTCCTCCAATGGCAGTGGACCTGTGTGGTAGATCCCAGCCATTAATACGCTTTACAACAAATGGAGGAAGCTACTACATGATAGAGCACAATCCCAGACAGGGAAGGCATCTGTGATCTGTACTAGCGGACTGCTACAATCACTCGGGTATTTATGTCAGGCACGCTTCTAATGGACAATTGCACCAGACACGTCGGACACTCACAAGGCCTTCTTCAGTTGATTCAGGTACCTGGCTGGACACTCACTGATATGCTGTGTGTTACTGCATACTGACTAAACATACCCTGAACCCACTGACATTGCCATCATCCTGGCAAACAGGTTCAGTGCAGATGTGCCCCCCATCCCCCCTAAGGTGGTACTGTCCTTACCAAACAGAGTTTAACCTCCCAGACATCATGAGTAAACAGGTGAGTGCTGCCCTCCCCACAGCGGACAACACAGCCTCAATGGGACCAGATGGTGTCCCAGCCTCTGTCATACACAGCCTTCATGACAGACGTAACACTCACATTATGTCACTGTTCAATATAAGAGTTACTGCAGGATATGCACCCATGGAATTGCGTACAGCAATAGTGGTCCCATTCCACTGAATACTGCCACAACAGATCACAGACAATATCGGCCTAAAAGGCTAACTAGCCTGTTCTGCAAAGCTATAAAGTGTATTGGAATGGGACTCATGCACATAGACATGGGAAACCTGCAGACACTGGGTCCTACACATTACAGCATTGTTGTGGGCAGATCTTGCCTGTTGGACCTGTTCATATTCTTTCAACAGTTACCAGGTCCATCAGTGTTGGGACGGTTATCCACACAGCCTGCCTGGACCTTGCACAACACTTCAACACAATACCCCACTCGGCCATTATGCATAGGCTCACCAGCATCAATATCGACACATATCTGACATGATGGATTGCTACCTGGAGCAGGAATAGCACCCACATGCTCAGTGTTGCAGGTGCCATGTCTGACTATACACCAGTTACACCTCGCATCCCACAAGGCTCAGTCCTGGGACCCCTCTTGTCAGTATATATTTGTGTGATGTACAGGCTATCACAGGAGGGATATGGCTGCCCATGTTCGTAGATGACTGCAAACTGGGTGCCATAATCAGCTCTCCTGCTGGCACATGGATACTCATACAGGGTCTCACAGAGATAGGTTGACTGGTGCCTGAGCCATTGCCCATGGCTACATGCCATTAGTTGCATAGTCATCCCCTTTGAGGATGACAAGATGCCCACACATTACCACATAGGTTGTAATCCATTACATACAGTAGTAGTTGTTTGGGTTTGGGGACACGACCTGTTCGTACTCTCGCCTTTGACAATCCTATTGCCATAGTGGTTAAACAGTACGTCTACATAGCCCACCATATCCCACATGGTTTCACATATTGATCACGTGTGGTCATTGTGCCCCTATACTCTTCACGACCATGCTTGGTTACTATGCCACCTTTGGGATGTACCTTACCTGACTCCTGCAGCAACTGTAATGGCCACAAATGTTACTCTTCGAGTAGATGTAGGGACTCACACAGATGCCCTACACAGTTCTGATACAGTAACTCTAGCTCTACTCAGTCACTTACCGCCTACATGGATGTGTTGTGTGCCTGTAGTTGAAGGCAATATCTGACCCAGACTTACTGGACATGCTCCACCTCAGGATATCCGACTCCCTTGCTGCTACACACTCCAGGGACATATACCTCAGCACTGATGTTAAAAGGACATGCTGGGGGGACAGATTATTATCAGAAAGCCTCCAATCACTCCGGAGTGTAGTCCCGGTTTTGCATAGGCAGAGTCACCCACTGACCACCTACAGGTGACATCTTGACAAGTGGATGGGTGATCGCATGTTTACACATGGGATATCTTCTGGGTCCCTGCTAGACAGAGGCACAATACACTGAACGTAAATGGGCTATCTTGTGTGACTTACTATTCACAGGCACAGTGCTCTGACCTGACTGGGTTGCAGTAGCCAAACACACTCTGGCTATGCTTGTACATGCCCTAGGGCAGATAGCCTAGTATCAACCTCTGAACCTATGATAATTTTCATGATGCACAATGTTTATTGCTGATACTGTTTGCAGGTTTTTATCATCTTTGCTTTCACACTTTATATGAACCGCTTAGGAATCTGCAGAACATATTTGCTTATGGCAGGGTTCCACTATATTATATACGTGTCTGTTGTCATATAAGTGTGTACACAGGGCAGATTGCTGTGTAGTGAGAGGTTCCTGGGTTAACACATGCAACTGCCTGCTATGTGTGGCCCAATGCTTTACTCCAACATGGCCTAAGTGTGTGAGCATGCCCAGTTCAGACTGTCAGTGTTCTGTTGCTTGACATTTGTCTCATGTATGTGTGTGAGCATGCCCAGTGTGACCTTTCAGTATGTTGCTGTCTGAGGTCCACTGCATTTGTTGATGTATGTCTACATGTCCATTATTAACATTTGTACTGTGTGTGTTGAAAGTCAGGTTCTATTCTTACTGCAGAACTCACCTTTGTGTCATAACTCGACAGGGATTATGCTGTACCTGCAGGGTTTCCGTGAAATACTTTGCATAGACTTATCAACATTTCTTCATACAGGCGAACCACTGCACTACTGTCATGGTTTAGTGGTTCCGTACTATGACTATAGTGCACAGTATTCTGGGTTTGAGGCCCATTACCACTTATACTTTCAAACTGAGCAGACCAGACTGCTTAGGGGCCAGTAGAGTAATTATGAGCACGTTGGCTTTTGTTCAGCTATGCCCTACCTAGACCCAGCTTGTCCAACATTGATCAATATTAACCATCATTGCTGGACATTGGCTAATATTACTCTACATTGACCACATTTGTAGTAGTTGCTGTGTGCGATTTTGTTTACATTGACTTCATGATGGTAAATGCTGTTTAGTACTGCTTTATATTGCTTAACACATGGCAATCATGCCTCAGGTGTTGATGCAGGGCTGCCTATGTCGGATGCACATACTACACTCCCTATACATGTTTGAAAGCAGGTAGTGTCAATGTAGGCATCCCTTTTACTATATGTGCGGGTCAGAGAGAGGTAAAATTTCCAGAGTTCCTACTGAGCCAGTGTATGTGCTATGCGTTGCCTCTTTGCCAAGGCCAAAGCATACTGGGCATGCCTCCTTCTGCCTACTGGGGAAGGCTCAGGATGTTCCTCCTCTGAGTCACGCTCTGCCTGTGATGGCCTTGGCAATGGTGGGGAGCTGTTTGGCCCAGGCCTATGCTGGTCCTGCTGCAGCTGTTTTTGCAGGATCATATTATGCAGCATGGCACATACCATGACAATTTGGGTACATGTAGTTGGTGAGTACTGCAAGTCTCCACCAGATGTGTCCAGACACTGGAACCATGACTTGAGCAGCCCAAACACACTCTCAATTACATTTCGTGTTTGTGCGTGTGCCTCATTATGGCGTTCCTGTTCAGGTGTGTGTGCATTTCTGATGGGTGTCATCAGCCATGGCTCCAGTGCATAGCCAGCATCCCCCACTAGGTGACCATGTGGGATGTCCCCATTGGCAAATGTCTGGTACAGCTGCGTCAGATGCCAGATATGGGAATCATGTTAGCTTCCAGGGCAGCCAGGACACACATCCAGTATTATGCCCTGGGCATCGCACATGACCTGGCAGTTGATGGAGGGGAAGCCCTTGTGGTTGCAGTAGACCCTACCCCACTCACCGGCTGGTGCTTTGATGCATATGTGCGTGCAGTCTATTGCACCCACTACCTCAGGGTATTCTGCTATTTGCTGGAAGAGATGCATATTGCTGGCCAATACCTCACGGGAATTGGGGAAATATACACGATCACTGACATGTGCTGACACAGCATCCAGAAACTGGTGCAGTACCCTGGATGCTGATGCCTGTGATATCCCCATCATATCACCAGTTGGTCTCTGAAAGGTACCTGTTGCTAATATTCTTAGGCCAACACATACCTTAGTTTCCACTGGGATGGTGTTCCCCTCTGTTGGTTCTGTGTGTGAGGCGTGGCCTGCACAGCTCAACAATTTGGTGCAAGAGGTCTCTGTTCACTCTATAGCACTCCACTATCTCCAGCTCATGTAGCCCCTGGTAGGTAACACTGGGCCTGTACACTCTTCTCCATCTCCTCACTGTGGGTTGTCCAGCAGCATTTGCATTATCACCACCCTCAGCATGTTGCATATGTCGTCTTATAATAGCAATGGCAGCCCCTAACATGTTTTGTCTCAGTGAAGCCTTTCCAGTTTTCACTTCTATTAGCTTACTGCAGTGTTGCAGTGTCTCTTGAGAGAAACATAATGGACTGTTGTTTGTAGAGTTTTAAGTGTTGGGCTGGGCTGGGCTAGTGTTCTGCCTGGGTAATTGCCTGATTCTGATTGTTTTCACCTGCTAGCTCTTCTAGTACTCCCTGGTAACTTCCACTATTTGGTGTGCTTCCTTTTTCCTTTCTGTTTCCTCAGGGGGGGAGCGCCACGCACACAAGCTCAAACACGTGCACAGCAGCTAACATGCGCACACACATGCTTACATGGACTAAAGCTTGCTTATTCTTCTTAAAACATGTGCACACCAGTGCAAACGCACTTACAACAGTTTACACAGCCTTACATATGCTTACTCAAGCCTACATGCATGCACACATGCTTACACGTGCGCACACTGTCTTACTCGGGTTTACTGGCATGCACACGCACACATGCACGCTCAGCAAGAAACTTTGGTGTTATCCACGGCATACACCTTCGATTTCTTGACTTTACCTGGCCTACCTGTTGACACACCTCTTTCACTATTATGTAAATGTAAGCTGACACATGTCACTCTGCTCCAATTAGCTTCACTCCTTTCATACATACCCCCATCGTAATGTCCCCTATCTTCTACTCTGTTACTCCCCTTATCCTACTCCTACACTCCACTGACTGTGCTCATTTGCTTTGTAAACTTGCGATTCACTATCCTAAGCCTCATTTGCATAGGATCGCCTACTAATGCTTAGTTACATCTCTTAGACTGAGCTTGCCCCCTTAGCAACCTCTACTCGGTGGCCATGTTGTCTTCAGCCTGCCATTCTCTTGCATTGCAAATTCATTTTAGCTACAAAATCCACATTTGTGGATCTTAATTATTAATTTTTGCTTTTTAGGGCTCAGTGCGTTTGCGTGGCGCTGCGCTACGGTTACACCCCGGTGATCGGGATAAAAAAAAAAAGTTATTTTATTTTTAATTTGCATCACTTCCTGTTGCAAATGGCCATATTTTTGGCCATTGGCATGCTTCCTCCAGTGAATGCATGCTTTTTTTCCAGCTGACACTGCTCCGTTTTGCTATTTGCAGAACCGCACTCAGTTATCAACTGAGTACATTTCTGCAAATAACCCTACTCCTACTCGGACAGGTTCGGGTTTCCTGGATCGCAAATTTACCTCATTTGTATGGCTTTCACCTGCAATTGAGGTAATTTGCATATCCCAGCCCTGTCCATGTAGGACTAGTTTGGAGAGCTCAGTTGCACACCCCTAGTGGCTGTTCCTGGATCGCTCGGCGGACATGTTGGCTGCATAGAGTCTTACTCTACTCTAAGAATCCGTGCAAGCCTTCATGAATCCGGCCCAAAATACAGAATGCACTGTCTCTCTCTGAGAGTTCTTGAATTAATATCCCAAATAATACTGCTGGGATACCTGCAGAATGGCATAATTTCTTGACATTTGACTTTAGTTTCCAAGCTAAACCCCCATTGCTAGAAACTGCCAGCATTTCTACCTGCAAAAAATACATAGCCCTTAGATCTCTGCAGCTGCTGGAAGACATAAAACAATAAAACACTTACAAGACAATGCAGAACACTCCCTACTTTTAGACATCCTGTCTCTTTGCTACATTGAAACCATCTTTTATGACACAGTTATAAAATAATTTAATTTCAACTATTTTTCTGAAGTTTTGCAAGTTAACCTTCTATGTTCCAGTTTCCACTATTAAAATATATACAGTTATGCAGTCACAATAGTGTATATACATTTCTGTTCTTTTCCATTAGGGTACACTGTGGATACATCTTTAAGCTCAGTACTTTACAAACCCTTTCAACACCCTTTTAACACACACCTCTGTACCAGCAATTTGATATACAGACAACATACATTTGTAACACAAGCATATGAATCATGTTGATATTCACACAACATTTATTTTATTATTTTATTTTATTTTTTTTACATTTGTTAACCGGGAGTGTCCGACTGAGCTTAAGCACTTTTTCAGCGGAGGCCCGGGAAGAAAAGCTCCAAATTGTACAAAACATTAAAATAACGATTGAGATATTCAGGTAGTTACAGATCTCATACAGTAATTACATAATTATACAAGACTAAAAAATAAAGGATGATAACAATTAAAGCATAGGAAGTAAAATGTTGATTAAAAATGTTTGCTAATCTAAAGAGCAATAAGCAGTGTATTACAAAGGCTTAGGAAGTTACATACAAAGCATAGGGTATAAGCTGTTTATGCTATGTATTATGTGTAGGTTGGTTATGGTCAGGGAGGGTATGAACACTGGCAGGTCCAGTGTTTTTTTAAAGTAGTCTTTGGTGGCTGACTTAAATTGTTTGGGATGTGTAAGGGTCCTTATTTCTAGTGGGAGCTTGTTCCATGCACTAGAGGGGTGGTAGCTATATAAGTTGTGCCCAGTCTTAGATTTAGGTTTGTAAACATTTAATAGGTCTTGGGTTGAACTTCAGAGATGTCTTGCAGGGGAATAGTAGGAGATGAGGGACAATAGAGCTGGGCAGAAAGCTAGCTGATATAGAACAGAGTATGTGATTTGGAGCTGAGATTGGAGAAACAGGTGAGGTAGTTCGAGCCAATTCAGGTATTTTAGGGATAGATGGTAGTGAGATTTATATGTTTTTTGAGCTGCGAATCTTGCTATCTTGTAATAAGTTGAATCTAGTTTGGTAAGTAGGGAGATGTTCAGATTTGTGAGTATTTGGGAACAGTAAGTTAAGCAAGGTAAAAGGTAGGCATGTGTAAGAGTAATCCTAGCTTCAGTGGTCAGGAATATGTTATTCCTGTACAGGAGGCCTAGTTTCTGATGTTTTTTTCTGATGCAATTGTTAATGTGTACATCAAACTTTAGTTGATCATTAATGGGAATATCAAGTAGTTTTATGCTACATTCGACTTCTATAAGAGTATTGTTTTAGGGATGTTATGGAGAAGGAAGATTTGATATGGTTTACAGATTTAGGAAGAAAGAGTAGAAATTTAGTTTTTTAGGGTTGAGGATGAGCTAGTTATTTGTGAGCCATGTCTCTGAGTTAAATGATGTCTGGGTAGTTGATAGGAGTTCAGAGGGTGAGTTGGCAATAGTGATGACTGCAGAGTCGTCTGCATATTGGACAGATGATAGACTGAGGACTAGAGGAGTAAAGTGAGTTGGTGAACATATTAAAAACGTAGTGGTCCAAGAATGGATCTTTGGGGGACATCCATTCTTTCTGGAATGGGGGGTAGATAGTGTAGAGTCCCATCTCACTGATTGCTGCCTGTCAGTGAGATAGCTAGAGAACCATGCAACTGTATCAGGGGAGAAGTTAAGGTGTGTTAGTTTGTTTAGTAGCAGAGAGTGAGAGACAGTGTCAAAAGCTTTTGAGCGGTCAAGTAACAGGCAAGATATGAGTTTATGATCATCTTTGGCTAGAGTAATAGTGTTGAGAAAGGATAGAAGAGCTGTGGTGGTGCTATGCTTGGGACGGAAACCATGCTGTGTAGGAGTGAGCAGTTTTTCCTGTATGAGATAATGTATAACTTGTTTGTGTATACATTTCTTGAGGACTATAGAGAGAGGGGAGAGGACAGCAATAGGTCTGAAATTAGAGATTTCTGTGGAGTCACCTCATTTATGAATAGGGAGTGTGTAGATCTGTTTCCAGATTGATGGAACTTTATATTCAGAGATGGAGCGATTTATTAGGATAAATACAGGCATAGCAAGGGAGTGAGCAGCAATCTGGAGAAAAGATGAAGGGATATTGTTAGCAGATACAGAGCATGGTTTGAGCTTAGAGAGTAGAGTGTTGATATAGTTAATGGGAACAGGTTTAAAAGAGGAGTTTACTGAGTTAGTAGTTGAAGAAGGTTCAAAGAAATTAGAAGTGTTGTTCTTTGAGGGGTTGGGGTTAAATAGTTTGGAAAGTGATTCCATAAAATAGGTGTTGAATTTGTTGGCAGTCTCTTCAGGTGACCTGTCTGGACATAGATTAGGTGAAGTCGGGTTGCCAGGATGTAGTATCTGGTTTATAGCATTCCAGATTTTTTGGGATCAGATTTTAATGCTGTTGGGGGAATTATAATAGAAATCTTTTTTATCTTTGTTGATGAGTTTTTTTGTTTGATTTCTAAGTTTTTTGTACCTTTGCAAGTCAGTTGGAAGTTTGGATTGTACCCATATTTTCCAAGCCCTATCTCTGGTTTTTGTAAGGGTGCAGGTAGTTTTAGATAACTAGGGTGAAATGCTTGCTTTTATCTGAACTTTTCTGGGTGGAGCTAGTGAATTTAAAATGCTAAGGAAATTTGAGTTGAAGGCTTTAACTGCATCGCCTAGTGGGAGCTGTGTTAAGAGGTTACAATTCACTGTAGAGAGAAGGGTTCTAAATGTATCAGGGTTAAAGCTGGAAAGTTTGCAGCAGGTGATAAGCTGGTGTGGTTTAGAGAAATGAGGAGTATATCTGATTACTTTTATTGGTGAGTGATCATTCAGAGAATCAGGTAGTGTTTCTGGATTATGGTATTTGTTGGGATTCTAAATAAGTATCCAGTCTATCAGGGAGCTTGGAGAATGAGTTATTAGTATGGGTAGATTGAGAGATTAGTTGTGTAAATCCATAGAGATTTATATGATGTGGAGAGTTAGGATTGCTGAGGGTTTGCCAATTATTATTTACGTCCTGAGAAGGATGGTTTCACTGGGGATGTTTTGGGAGAGATATGCGAGTATATTTTCCATTAGGGGAAGGTTGTCCCTTGATGGAATATATATGGCTACTACTGTAATGGTAGTATAGTTGTTGAGTTTAAGGTTTGCCGCCAGTACTTCAGCAGGTGTAAAGGAGGGATCTGGTCACTTTGGATGGGAGAGATTACTTTATTAGAGTAAACTATGGCAAATCCACCACCTTTTTTCTTTAAGCGGTCTTGGCAAAGTATGTTGTAACCAGGGTGGAGAATGTATTTATCTTGATTTTGGGGTTTAAGCCAAGTTTCAGCTACAGAGATAATGTCTGGGGTATTGATGAGATATCCATTCATGAAATTGGTTTAGTTTGCTAAGGATACTTTGAGCATTCATAGAATAGAAAGAAATGTGTTTATTCATTATGGGTGATTGCTTAGAATTGGGAGAGGTATTTTGTGGCATGGTAGAGTTAGTAATAGGACCTGGATTTGGATGTATGTCACCTGATAAGAGCAGGGTCCTTGGAAAATAGTAAGGTTTCATTTTTAGTGGATAGGTGTTAAGGTATTTTGCCTTGTTTTTGGATGTAAGAAGGTAGGAGGGAGGGATTTTTATTTTAGGGACTAGGATATTCATTGGAAGGATAGATGCAGAGATAGCTATGGGTTGCTGGGGGTAAGAGAAGATATGTGAGTGAGGGTTGGTGGGGACTTTATGGATAGGGGTTTTAGAGTGTGGGAGATGATGTGATAGTGAGTAGAAGGAGTAATAGAAGTAGGAGTAGTACAGACATGACTGAGACAGGCATCTTTCATGAGGGAAAGAGGTGTTATAGTGGAGAGATGGTAGCCAGAAGTGATGAGTGTGACTGGGTTGAGAGTTTGGGAACGGTTAGTAGATAATAGTGGGATGAGAAGTATTGAAACAGGGGTATAGTAAAAAATAAGCTGTAATAAATTAAGGTATGTTAAGAGTAGGCTGTTGGAGTTAGCTTGGGTACAGGAAGGGGAGGAGTTTGAGGCTTGGAGGAAACTGGTGATTAGGTATAAAGGAAACGATATGGAGTTAGGTGGGAATGCAGGTGGGAAGAGGAGTGAAGTGAGCCCAAATGCAGAGAGGACAAACAGAGTGGGGCTACACCAGAAACCAAGGATTCATCTAAAAGAATCACTAAGTAAGAAAGTGATTGAGGGAAACTCTGTTAATCAAGATACAAGAGTGCAAGCAGTATATTTTTCCATTTTTTAACTTTCTTTTTAACTGGGGGTCTTTTGGAATAGTGGGAAGGGGTTATAGCAGTAGTGGGTATTCCAGATAAAGTAATTTTATATTTAAAATAGATTTTTTAAAGACATGGATGGGGAGGGTGGATATGATTATTTACAAATTTCCAGTTAGCTGTGCTGGCAGTACCACCACTCTGAAGACTCAAGCTAGTTTTTCAAGTGACCCTTGAGAAATGCTGCTTGAGAGGGTTGATCCTATTTCCTGTCTTGAAGTTCCAACTGCCTTGGCACTGTTGACCCCAGTACAGTGCTGCACTGTCCTATCATATGCCTGCAATCCTAGGCTCCACCATAGTAATTTGAGATTTTGCTGGTTGGGCTCCCTGTAACCATTGATCCCACTCAGAATCCTTCTGCCTCTTACTGCAAATACTTAGCACCAGGGCCTGTCTACCATGGCAAGATTTCATCAGGTTAACATGGTACAGTTTGTGCACCTTCCTCCTGCCTAGCAGTTCTATCATGAAGTTATCACTGACCTTCCTTACCACTTTGAAGGTCCCTACCATGCTGTCTGCAGCTTGTTGTGTCTGACAGGAATGATAGCCATTACCTGCTGCCCTACAGCATACTCTTTAGCTCGAGCATTCCTGTCATACCAGACCTTTTTTTCCTGTTGGGCTTGTGTCAGGATCTCCTGAGCCAAAGCCATGAGTTCTCTGAGCCTTGTCCTGAGGTTTAAGAGATATGACACAATAGACTCCTTGTGGGATTCACACTCACCCTCCCACTCATCTAGAATCAAATCTAGAGATCTCCTCACCCTATGCCTATACAGCAACTTGAAGGGTGAAAAGCCTGTGGATTCATGGGGCATCTCTCTGTAAGCAAACAACAGATGGGGCAAATATTTGTCCCACTCCCTCTTGAACTGGTCTGCATATACCTGTAACATGGTCTTTAGTGTAGAGTTTAACCTCTCCACCAGACCATTAGTCTAGGGTTGGTAGGGGGTGGTCTTTAGGTGCTTCACCCCACAGTGCTTCAACAGACAAGCCAGCAGGTCCAACATGAAACAGTCAGTATTTCTTTTGGGAAACCTACCCTGCTGAAAATCTCTAACAAAGCATTTTCCAGCTTTTCTGCCTCAATGGAGGATAGGGCCACTGCTTCAGGGTATCTGATAGCATAATCTACTACCACTAGGACTCTGAAATGGCTCCTTAATCACAGGCAAAGGCATCAAAGGAGCATTATAGGTTCATAGGTTCATAGATTAGTACTAGGCTAAATGCCCTTGTGGGTCGTTTTAAGCCAAGCCAATTACCCCATGTGAGAATCAAACCCTGGACCTTATGTTTGTAAGGCGAATACCTTAACCATTATGCCAAACTCCCACCACTTATGCCAAATGCCCACCCCTTTTGATGCTGTCTTCTGCCTTGCCTACTTTTTGGCACTGCTCACAGGTCCTGCAGTACCCTGTTACTTCTCTGGAAATCCCAGGCCAATAAAAGTTCTGCATAATATGTCTCTAGGTAGGCTTTATGCCCATATGACTTGCAAAAGGAAAATCAAGGGCTATGGCTAGAAGTGCCAGAAGCTAGGCTCTGAGCAGTACCAACTACTCTATTCTCTCACTCTCTAGCCCTCCCTCAGGGGTCCACTCTCTGTGCAGTAACCCTTCGCCCCAGTATACAGATTCACCTTTTCCTTGACAATCACGTGCTTCACTGACTACCTACCTCAAGCCTTGAAATGTAGTGTCTGAAACTGTCTCAACTGTCTCTTTGTAACCCTTCCCAGCTCCCCTTCCACAGAAAGTCTGGTATCCTCTGTCAGCAGTGCCTTACTGTCAGCCTGGGTACTACTACTCACCTCTGCCCTTGTAGTCACTCTGTCCAAGGAAACATCAGTACCCTCAAGCAGCTGTTGCTCACCTTCCATCTCACTACTACAGCATAGCTCCCTCCCTGAAGTAACCACCACACCAGTCCTGGTTTCAAATCTGAGGTCTGTCTGGGTCCCTCCAGGCTACCAGACCCACATGCTTGTCCCCAAGCCTGACTGCATGTCACTGCATGCACATAAGGTACTACATTATCAAAATAATTCACTATTAGGACATCTGCAGGGATATCGTCGAACATACATACTTGCTGGCTTCCTTTTCTACCTTCCCAGTCAAGGTTAACTGTAGCCAAAGGTATTTGGAATGGGGTTCCTCCTAAAACTCTGCCTGGAGTAGACTGCCCAAGCAAGGAATGCTCCTCTTTAACCATTGCAGGCTTCACAATGGTTAGGTCAGAGGTTGCGTCTCTGTTAGCAGTGGTCTGTTTCACATTTAGTAAGATAGGATATAACCTCTTGTCATAGTTTGGTACCCTTGTTGTCTCCAGACAACTTACTGCTGGCATTCTGTCATTCCCAATTACTGGCTCTTCCACCTTTTGTTTCCCACTTTGCCTGTGTGGACATCTATATGCTACATTTCCCCACTGGTTTCATTTAAAGCATTAACCCTTGGTACTGGATGTGTACCTGGAGTAGTGGCTTCCCCTGCTACTGGCAGACTGTGTTGGGGTGGTTTAGTCTGCCCACCATGTGTTACCTTAAACCAAAGATCGGCACAGGGTATCCCTTTCATGTGCAGTGATGCCATGCTTGCTAGGTATAGGTCTCCCTTTTTTGACAACTCCTCTGCAGTATTGCATTGCCTATCTGCTAACCAGATTATCATGTTCTCATGTCTTCAGGCAAAGTGCTAAGGGCTTGTTCCCTCACCAAAACATCTGCCAGCTCTTCAAAAGTGGTGACCTGACACCCACCCACTAACCCACCTAAGAAAATAAGTGGTTAACTCAGCAATATATTCACACACACTTTCATCCGCCTTGCATCTATGCTCACAAAACTTTTTTTCTATAATCTTCAGGTGTTACCTTAAAACACTCTAACAAGTAATTTTTAACAGTATTATAATTTAAGTAATCAGTATCAGATGATTTAGAAATAGCAGTTAAAGCTTTACCATTGAGTAAGGGGGTCAGGAACCATACCCAGAGCCCTAGGTCAACATTCTACTGTTTACATACCCTTTCAAACATATGAATAAAACTGTCAAAATTATTACCCTCTGTAAATTGTGGAAGACATTTACTGACCTCTGTGGCTTCTGGGGATGGGTTATTCCCTACTGCATGATGCTGGCAAAGAGTCAGCATCTCCATCTCATGTTGCCTCTGCCTCTCA
Source organism: Protopterus annectens (assembly GCF_019279795.1). Taxonomy (NCBI): domain Eukaryota; kingdom Metazoa; phylum Chordata; order Ceratodontiformes; family Protopteridae; genus Protopterus; species Protopterus annectens. The sequence goes on from NC_056738.1 coordinate 476,994,188, forward strand.
TTCTCTTCAGCTTCTAGATATCTCAGTCACTCTGCTGATTTTAGTGCCATCTATTTCTCCTTTTCTTTAGCCTTCAAATGCCGCAGTCATTCTGCTGATTCTAGTTCTAACTGTTTGGCCTCTTTAACTCCAGATGGATTTTTGTCATCTGTGGAAAGGTTGAACTGTACATTTTCTGAGAGTTGAACATCTCTAAGGCCAGCCTGACCATCCTCCTGGTTGCTGTTCTGTGATGCAGCTATGCCAAGGCTGCAATCATTTCTGCTTTAGTCAGGTTGGCATGCAGTAGCTCTTTGGACTGGCACATCTCAGCCAACTGGTTCCTTGTCAGCTTGCCATACTCCTCTGCTGATATCCCTGCCTGCTCTCCCTGACTAACTAAGCTAACAAAAATAAATAAAACTATTGTGATATGAAACTCTGAATGTTCACTGTGTGGCTTATTGAGCGTAGAAACACCTCCTTCAGTGACCATTGTTTACAGGTGACAGGAGTTCAATATTCAAACCACTAAATCCTAATATGTAGATATCCCACCACTGCAAACCAATTAATATGTGACACCCCACCACTGGCCCAGTAACCAAGGAGCTTCAATACTCACCACTGGCAACAGTGGGGGATGTACACACTGGGAGGATGGCAAGCACACACATAGTAACATAAAATTTCCCTTAAGAGCACACAGAGACCAGTCAGTCTGGGGATGGTTTCTCTCTCCTTCTCCAGATCCCTAATAAGACTCCCCACTGGCATTAGAGATCTCAGCTGAGTGACCAATCCAAGGACTCCAGCACCTTCTCTGTCCAACCAGTGCTTCGTGTCCCTGCCCAAGTAGTTGGCACAAGCACCCTTTGAGGTTTGATGTATACACATATACACACCCCTGGGAAAGGCTGGCACAAGTTTACTAGCTATGCTCCATTCTGACAAGACTATAAAGCAGTTAATACTGCCACCAGTCTCTCCTTATCAGCTACTTTAAAGCCCTTAACAAAGGGTGTCTAACATTACTGTGTAATGTTACTATCAATACAAATGGTAGTTTAACCAAGAGCAAGGCTATTAGGAGTGGCCCATATTGTCACCAAATAAATATGCAAGTACTTTCAGAACTTAAATATGTCTCACAAATATCAGCCACAATTATAGGTGTAAATATATTTAATAATACATAATAAAATAACAAGAAAATACTAAGTAAATAACCATAGTTACATCAGAGTTCAAAATCACAGGAAACATTACAGGACAGTCTCAACTAAATAAAGAAAAGCATTTAAATTAAGCTCAGCTATATTCCAGACTATACCTAAAAGCAATTACTGTACCTTAGTTAACTTACTTACAGAGCAAAGCAAGTGTGGTGAATGGGTCTTCTTGTCAGATCAAAGACAAAATGCAGAATGCACTGTCTTTCCCTGAGAGTTCTTAAATTAATATTCAAAATATTACTGCTGGGATACTTGCAAAATGACGTCATTTCTTGTAATTTTACTTTAGTTCTCAAGCTAAACCCCCATTGCTAGAAACTGTCACCTTTTAGCATCTACCTGTGAAAAATACATAGCCTTTAGATCTCTGCAGCTGCTGGAAGACATAAAAACAGTATTATACACTGTGGATACATCGTTAAGCTCAGTACTTTACAAACCCTTTCAACACACACTTCTGCACCAGCAGTTGGATATACAAACAACATACAGTTCTAATACATTTGTCACACAAGCATATGAATCATGTTGATATTCATGTATGATTATTTACAAAACTTCAGCTAGCTGCACTGGCAGTACCTCCTTTTGTCACAACCAGTATCCCTTTTGACAAGGGAATAGAATTACTGAGGCTTTTAGCCGTATTTACCAACCTTTGTAATCATATGATCAGTACTTGATGCCAGTTAATGGAAATTATGTTGACATTTAATTTCTGTTATTTAAATGGTAAATACTGCCACAGATTAAAAGGTATTTCTATGGGAGAATGATAGTGCCTTCATTCTCTAACCTAGTTATGGGAGGGTGGAAAACACAGATTCTTAGGCAAATCCCCTTTTTTGCAGCACATCAAAGTTTATACCAGATTTGTGAATTCCTTGTTTTTCATTACTGATGCATCTAAAGGTGATATTGAGCAATTGATTTGATGTTTTCTTCTTGGTTATGTAGGGACAATTGTACCTTATTTAGATTGTGTAATTAGCTGGGATTCAGTTAATTGCATATTTTCTAGTAAGATCTATAGGAAACCCTGTCTTTCAAACAATTATTTCCTCTATTATATTGCACATCCTTCTTTTGTAAAAAATAACATTCTTAGAGACAAAATGATGATATCAAGAGATATTTTTAGAAGGAATCCAGGAAATCATTCATATCTTTTGGCTAGGACTAATGCTCTTAGTTTGTTGCAACAAACTGAAGAAACTAAATGTAAGAAGAATGATTTTTTCCTCCCATTTTGATGGGGGGGATCCCTAAGTAAATTGAACGCAACACAAAATCTGATTTCAAAAGTAGTTTTATTTTGCAAATGACAGTTGATGTCAATATTAAAAATATTATTAGTGAAAATTGGAAGGTTTTTAAGGGTAACCCAGATATAGTTATATATATATATATATATATATATATATATATATATATATATATATATATATATATATATATCCAAAAAACTTCATAAAAATCAGAATTATCCAATAGCAATGTCGAAAAAAACACACTGAGAGTCAGTAATGAGCGCTTTCATCCAATTTAATATGTTGGACTTCTTCAGAATAACATACAATTACAATACAATCCTGTATATATATATACAAACACACACATATATATATATATACGTCTACATTGAATCAATGAAATTACATTCCTCCGAAATGCAATTTCACCACTCCGTTTTTCTGAAAGTCAATTAATCTGAAAATGCACGCTCACAAAAAACTGATTGAACAAAAAACAAATTAAAAAAAAAACAGAACAACACTAAACACATTTATGCAGGGGAGCAAGCCCCTCCTGCACCCCACACCCCCTCTACTTATATAGTCTAACTCCAAGATCGTACTACAGTGAGGAAAAGGGAATATTCCCTTATCCCCACTCTGCCGCAATCTACAACAGCAAATTTGCAATCTGTTCATTGAAATGATTTTTCACAAAAGTGCATTTTCGGTTGAATGCACTTAAATTTATTTTGATGGGTCAAGGTAGACCCATGTGTGTGTGTGTGTGTATGTGTGTGTGTGTGTGTGTGTGTGTGTGTGTGTGTGTGTGTGTGTGTGTGTGTGTGTGTGTGCATGCGCAGATATATATATATATATATATATATATATATATATATATATATATATATATACATAATGTTGTTGGTCCTTCTCCTAGTTTTGTTTGTAAAAAATCTATGCCCATTAAACATTATTTAGAGAATGAAAGTACAAAAAAGAAGTTTATTACATAACTAACAAAAGTAATGATATGTTCATGTGTGGTTTCTGCAGTGCCAACAATTTTATTTTGGCAGGATTAAGCATCAGCTTATGACATCTAGATAGAAGCATTAAAATTAATCATCACTATGATTGCAATTCTATGGGTATAATATATATGTAGTTTGTTCATGTTGTAATACTTTATATATAGGTATGATCACACAAAAAAATCTCTAAAAGAATTAAGGAGCATTTATATGCTATTTGGACCAGGGATAACAGCAATGCTTCATTTAAGCACACATTAGTATGTGGCTTTTTTTATAAAAATTACTTTTCAATTTTTGGCACCTGTCCTTTGATTTTACAGTGGGGTGTTCTAAGAAGCAACTTTTAAGAAAAGAAATGTGGCAGTTGAAAAAGCAGGTGGTCAAGTTCTCAGAGTTGAATGAAAGAATAGGTATTAAATGTTTTTTATGTTTTTTTTAGATTTTGATGTAGATAGTCTTTTGTTTAATTAATTGAATGCATTTGATTAGATAATTGAAATGTGGTTGTTGATTGGATTAGTTGTTTCATAAAGTGGGTATAATGTTTTCGTTATTTATTCTTATGAAATCCTGTGGTGGACAAAAGTCCTAAATAAGACTATTGGAAATGTATAACTTTCTTCTTTTCTGCAAAACCAGTTATGATTGTGGTGTTTTGGTTTATTGTTTTTCATGTTGTTTGGGTATTTTTTGGTTTGTTTATAAAATATTTAGTATTTAATGAGTCATATATTTGTTTTCATTATACCCAAAAGTTTTAATCTACATCTTTATGCATGATAAATATTCATTGGTTATAACTTTTAATCTGCATCTGACAGCTAAGGAGTTCACACTGTTTTTTAGATAGTGCATGATTTTTAATGATGAATTCCTGCTTTTGTCAATAATTCTAATTTATCTTATTTTCACCTTCAAGACTACTTTAATGTTGCCAGATTGGTAAAGCTTCCTATTAAAATTGTACTGTAATCATTTTGGAGTAATTTCAAACTCTCAATATTTTCCAAACACACATTTATGTAACAGTATCAACATCAATGCTCTTTTCCCCCTTTTGTACTTGGGGTCAGGGTATTACATCAACAGTAATCACCTAGAGCAAATGTTTATACTACTTAACCCATATTATTAAGGAATATATTGAGATTTTTTTAGTTTCAGATGTAAACCTTTATTTTTCTTTATAAGTTATTTTCTCTAAATCAATTGTTTATTTTCTTGCTAGACCTAGTTTTGAACTGGTATATAAAATCTCTAGTATAAATCATTGGTTCTCTTTTTCATATTTTCATCTTCTCAGTTAAATAAATTTCAGGAAAAGAAATTGCTAAACAAATTGTTAATCTTATCTGCTTATACTCAGTAACTGGTTTTAGATGTGTGTGCAAATAACTCAGTATCTTACTGCAAATATAAGAAGTTTAATATAATGCTTGACAATCTCAGGTTATAATAGATTGAATGCTACTCTATAACTTTTCATTTTCTAATAGTTGACATGAGCTTGCCACTTTTTATTTAATGCATAAATTAAGTCTAAATATTTGTAAATCTGAATGTGTTCAGTCCATTTTTAAGTTTAGATTGTATTTTTAGTTTTTATTTATTCTGTTTTTATTTTTAGTATTTACATATACCTTATCTTTTGCACTATTTCAAAAATTCTTTAAAGCTGGATGGCTAAGTGTTCATATTAGTATATTGTTCACAAACCCTGTGACATAGATTAAATCTTCCCTATTCTCAGTATTAAATTCAGAGAAGGCATTCCAATGTTATTAAATGGATGGTTTTATAAATGGGCTTTTATATCAACAAGACTTTGACCCAGGATTTCCCATGACAGAATTACCCAGGGTTCTGTATTTGGTTGCTTACTTTTTAACTAAATTTAAACAACTTTTAAGTAAAGCTCAATAATTTCAATACAATCTCTATGCAGATAGCATATCTATCTTTAAATCAGGCTAATCTTCTAGCCATTTTCAAACAAGTCACAGAAATTATTTCAGTAACTTAAAGATTTTCAGTAATATTAAAAAAGGCAGCAATTGTGCTGGTTAGTACCAAAAAAAAAAAAAAAATCAGAGCTGGCATATCAGTTTATGAACTAATATATAAGGTAGTCCATACCTCTCAACTGTCCAGATTTTTGTAGAATGCCTCAGTTTGGTCTGTTTATAAAAGTTTTGGTTATTTTTGTAGCTTTGTCCAGCTTTCTTAAACTAAGATGTTGAGAGGTATGAGGTAACCTTCAACCCCCAAAAACAAAAATACTTTAGGATTATGTTCAGTCCAATCACATTCTTCATAAAGTGGGTGCAAATTGTTGCCAATTCTTCTTGTTCTTTCGGCTTTCCTGGTTAGGGGTTGCCACAGTGGATCATCTGTCTGCTCATGATTAGCAGTAGAGTTTTATGGTGTCGAGTTGCCAGCCCAGTGCCCAACCTTCCACAGAAGGCACACACACGCACCTAGGGCCAATTTAGAGTGTCCAATCCACCAACAGCATATGGTTTTGGGATGTGGGAGGAAACTGGAGCACCCATGCAACCACAGAGAGGACATGCAGATTCTGCACAGAAGGCACCCCAGCCGAGAATCGAACCAGAGAACCTCTTGCTGTGAGGTGGCAATGCTAACCGCTGCACCACCTAGACCACCCCTACAAGTTGTTGCCAATAAAGTCTGTTAATTGTGTAATCTTCAAAATAAATAAAGTGACTGGCTTTATTGTCTGTATACAAAAACTGGAATACTCCCTTCTGATTCTGTCAATTATTTTTTCTCACTATATTAATTAGCTTGAAACCACGCATAATAACATTTTCATTTCACTGCATTCACAAGCAACAGGGAACACTACAGCATCCTTTTGACTGGTTCTAGTATGGCATTCAGATCACACACACACTCCTCCCGACATGCAAACTATTTCTACATTTTTTCTCTTATGCAGTAAAGTCTGCACTATAGCATACCACTGCTTTTTCAAGACTATTCATTACTTATGCAACAGATGATAAATATTCATCAAAATCTTCTAAAACATGCAAATAGTTATCTCAAAAGGTTACAGACATTCAGAGTTGTCATATACAGGATACTTGTTACAATACCTGAAACCTAAAAACTGTTATTTATAGGATAGTGATAATGGTTAATCTCTCTTTTCTTTCTCCCCCATTCAGTTTGTATTCGAAGCCCTCTCTGTTTTCTCCCCCCATTCAATTTGTATTTGAAGCCTAATGCAGTAAGCTTAACCAACAAAATTAACTTAGCAGATATTACAAATGTACTTGTTTTGTACAAAGTCATTTTATAATCACTCAACTGGCAACTATGCTAATTGTAAATGTCGATAATTTTTAAATGTGTCTGTGCTTTCTTACACATGTAATTTTGTCTTTTGCCAGTAGCCTGGGTTGTGACTGAAAAGGGACCTTCAATGACCTCATCTAAATAGTTAAAAATTCAGTAAAAATATCCATACATGCATGCAAAAACATATAAATTTGAATACATATTTCAAAACAGTGCACAGAATAGGGTAACAAATGTAGCAGTGTCTCCAGTTTTTGTCTCCTTTCTACTAACTGGTAATGCAGAAAAGAAGAATTAATGTAATCTCTGTGGATTAACTTAGTGAGTTCAGAAAGGTTCTAGATAGGATTCATGAACATTTTATGTCTGATATTATGCATAACTGCATGCCAGTACTGAGACCTAGTGGAATAATGAAGAATTCAGTGGGACAAATGACAGCTTCCACTCCACATTTATGCTACCCCCTCACTGAAGGCACACAAAGTGCCATGAACTGAAAAAAAATCTGTGATGGTCTGAACTGACTTTTCCAAGTAAAGAAGATAATGTAAAGTCAATATACAGATCATATACAAGCAGCACTGCATCACCCTGACATTCCTTGCAGCCCACATACTACCATATATGCACCTGTAACACGTGGTGTCTATTCTAGTTGCATTCCCCATCCCAGAAGCAACTGGTTTTCACATTTCCTTCCACAGTCTAACAGTGATTTTTGCTTTATCCGCTTCTCACTACCCAGTCTTGCAGCATTCAGTATATCATCCTAGGATTAACAGCTAACATAGATCAAAGGCTTGTGTATAACACTGTGGTACTAAAGACCACTTAACATTTGTTACATTTATTATTTATTTATTTTACATGTTGTTAACCGGGGAAAGTCCGACTGGATACATATCCAGTTTTAGTGGAGGCCCAGGGAGAAAAGCACCAGTTGACAACTAACTAGGCATACATATAACAAGATAAGGCAAACAAACAACATCAGTATGCATATAACAAGATATGGAACACAAACAACATCAGTACATAGTGAATATGCATTGAGTTGCAGCTATACATGAAATAGTTACATACATTGAAATAATAACATAAATTGAGATAAGTTATTTATGAATAACAGTTAGTTAGGTTCATTATACAATATAAGCCAGATTAGGATATATCAGAATACATAAAGAGTCTTAGGTATATTTCCTAGCTAATTAACATGGTATCAATAGTAGGGAAGTTGAAGGTAGGTAAACAATGTTATTAGCAGGGTAAGTGAGGGGAAAGCAGGATCAGCCAGAGGATGAGCAGAGTCAGGTCCATTGATCCATTAAGTGTGACTTACCAGCTTTTTTGAAAGCTGTATGATTGGATTCAAGAGTTAAGGCTGATGGGAGAGCATGCCATGATTTAGCAACATAAGTAGAAAATAAAGAATCCCCAGCTGAGTTATTTGATTTGGGGGCCTTAAGTAGAAGCTTGTCACTTGATTGGAGAGGTCTTGAAGTGGTTTGAAGCATAATTATGTTTTTTAGTGATGGTACCCTGTCTGGTTGAGTTAGTATTTCATGAGCAAATACAAGTTGGTTGCAATGGAGGAGGTGGGGAAATTCTAACCAGTTAAGTGTCTTTGAGAGAAAGACAGTGATAGGTTTGAATGGCCGCTGTAATGGCAAATCTTGCAATTTTATTATAGCATACAGAAGGTTTGTGTAGATATCAGAATACATTGCCTGTGCATCAATCATTTGGTCACTGATTTATACCCCTTGTGAAATATAGGGAAAACATGGTGACAAAATTGCATATGGCACAAAGACATGCATAGAGGAAGCAAGGAGATAGGCTTGTACATGAAGGAGGGGGAACCAGTATATATCCTGATTTGTTGTAGAATTTAAATACTTTCTCTTTGATGATGAAAGTCTTCTAAAAAAATGGGAATTTGTGATGTGGGATAGAAAAGAGACAGATGGCAGACATTTCAAGTCTCCATAGCCTTTTGAGGATTTTTTTAGATGTAAATTTGATATATTCTAGCTCTAAAAACTACATAACACCAATATTTTAGTATGAAATATGTAAATGCTTTCCAAAACACTCATTTCAGTCTTAACGTCTATAACAAGTCTTTAAACATAATCATACACAAAAGACAACAGATATTTATATGCACCTGAAATAAGCCTTTAGCACTTTATGTTTTATTATGTAAAGATACAGTATCAAGCTTATGGCCTAATGGTTTTCTAGAAGCCTGCCAACTGCAGTTGAAAATTATATACTCATGTACAGTGTATGTATCAATGATCCTTTCTAAAAAAGACAAGGGATGTATTTTTATAGACAGGGAACATTTTTAGTTAAAGCCGAGGGAGCCAATGTGAAATATATTTGTCATATTTGATGCTGTTGCTGATAGATATTTGAAGGCTTATTGCCAATACATGCATATTCATCCTAGCATTTGCATGCTTCAGAAAGCCAGACTTGAACAAAGAAGCTATTTTTCTGTCCAGAAAACAAGGTGCAGATCTGTTTCAGGAGACTCTATAATATCAAGAACAAAGTCATGTTCTAAAGTCTGAGTAATTCAGGTTGTCAAGTCCACCTATCCTCTCAGCAAGGAATCATGGGCTCTCTTCCAGCTGAACCAGATGTATTTTCAGGTGAGTGCAGAATGAATCATATTATATGACTGGCTAAAAGTACAAGATGAACATTGGAAGAATGAGCTTCCTAGATTGGCTAGTACTCCCCTTGATTACAATCAAGACCTTTCTTTCTATCATGGCAGCTTGTTGGTTAAAGGTGACCTCCCTTGCTATGGCAATACCAAGGTCTTTATTATCAGAATCTATATTATGTGGACTTCTATCAATAAAGTAGGTGTCTGGGAGCACCTGATATCCAGATTTTGCTGTGCTGCATATATTTGCAATAAAAGCCAATCCATTATATTTACACCAGTTAAGTTACATCTGGTTCTTTATGGAGGACTATTGCATCTGAGAAAAGAAAATATTGTCCGGTTTACACTCACCACCAGCTCATTATGCCAGAGGCTACTGTTATCACTCCTTACTTTTGGAAATAAGACATTGGACAGAGGATAACTGAGACCTGAGCTCCATAGAAGTCCACTGGCAATCTGAACCAGTAAGGAGATGTAACCAGTGAATTATCTATTTCCTGATCCTGAGCTCAGTGGGTTACTTTGTAATTTCTTCATGGGGCACAATGATGAAGGCTTTAATGAAATCAATGTATACTGTGCACATGCACATCTCTTATGTATAGTGTGCACATGGATATCTCTTAATTCGGGTAAATAAGTAACTAATAGCTTTCTCGAAAAAGAAAGATAACCAAACTTATCAGGTATGACCTTCCTTTAACAAATCCATTCTTAAGCAATACCTTGACCCTCTAAACATGTTCCAGAATAATCCCTGTAACTCCAAGAGTGCTGGAGATTTTGATGGCTGTGCAGTTCCTTAGTCAGTTGTAGACTCTCTCTTGTGGATAGGTGCCAGCATTGTCTACTGACACAGTCTAAGGGCAATTGGTGCCACATTGTCTACTGCCACAGTCTAAGGACAATGGGTAACACCACTGTCTACTGCCACAGTCTAAGGACAGTGGGTGCCACCATTGCCTACGGCCACAGTCTAAGTATAGTGGGTGCCACCATTGTCTACTGCCTCAGTCTAAGGATAGTGGGTGCCACCATTGTCTACTGCCACAGTCTAAGGACAATGGGTGTCATCTTTCTATACAGCCACAGTCTAAGGACAATGGGTGCTACCATTGTCTACCACCACAGTCTAAGGACAACGGGTGCCACCATTGTCTACCATGGCAGTCTAAGGACAATGGGTGCCACCATTGTCTTCCTCCACAGTGTAAGGACAATGTATGAAGAAAGGCATTTTATTTAATTAGCATATGACAGTGGTATGAATGATAGTGTTGCTGCTTCACAGTGCTTGCTCTTCCAGTTCAGTCCTTGATTGGGAATGTAACCTTTAAAATTTCTAAACTATGTGTATGGTTTGTAAATAAAAATAAGTGTATGTTTTGCAATGGGCTGGCTCCTCATCTAGGATTGATTTCTCTTTCTTGCACCCACTAAGTGTCAACATATGCTCCTGCGTTCCCTATGACAAGTGCAAGGCCAGTATTTGCAAGACCCACACTGCAAACTTAAAGTACAACCAACAAGTTAAGACAACAAATCCTGTAATGTGTTGTAATACCATTCAGGCATTTACTGCAGGGGGATTCACTAGCCTATTACTTATGATGTGGTGGTGGTGGTGGGGGGGGGGGTTGTGTTTCTCACAACTCTGATACATACTAATGATAAGATCACTGTACCTAAGTGTAAGGGCATACATGTAACACAGTCTTGGACGTAGTATTGCATCAGGAAAATATTTACCAAGTCTCCCTGTTCTGAGGATCACAACTGCTGTTCTCTCTCTCTGACAGAAAGCTGGACCAGTTCTCCATTACCCTAAAATTAATCAAGAGGGCAATCAAGGAATGAATGCATGCAGTGGGTTTACTAGATTTTGTTTTATTGCTTTGACAGAATTTCCTAGGATGTTTTCAGGCCCATGGAGTTTGCTTTCTAGATTTTTGTATAAGACTGCTTCAGTTTTATCCTAGAAAATATGATCAGGCAGAGGAAGTCATCACCAATATGTCTAGTACACCAATAATTTTTGGGTGCTTCTAAAGCTGAATCTATGATAGCAATGTTCTTACCAAAATTACTCAGTGGAGATTATAAACAATACTTAGGATACTCAGTGGTGATTGTGACCATGCTTGGAATGATTTGTGAGAAGTGTAAACAAAAATCAGGAACGAACAAATAACAAGAGACATTACTGCAGATGTGAGATGGGTCCCTGAAAAGGCTGAAGAATATGAAATGGCTATCTACATGGGTCATTCATGACAGCAGGGCTGATTGTGTAAATCATGAAAAATTCAGGGCCACACTGAGGGGCATAGGTGTAACAGGATACCTGATAATTCTCATGCACAAGCTTTACATTGATCAAGAATCAAAGGTTTAATGAGAATAAGATGAAACATTGTGGTTTAGCATTGATAAAGGTGTATAATAGGATTATATACTTTCTCCATGCCTGTTTAGTTCACATGCAAAACAATTCATCAAAGAAACAGGATTGTATGAAGAGGATCAAGATATTAAACTGAAGACTGAGATATCAACAACCTTTACTACGGTGATAATACCACATTACTGGCTGAAGAGGAATACAATCTAATTTTTTTTTCCAAACATCTTTATTGAATTATCACTTGTGACATAGACATGTTTACATTCATATAAAAGTAACAAACTATATTAAAATAAACATTATACTTTACATATATTGCTATATATCATATAACCTAAGCAACATTACATAAATTATTCAATGCTTGCCTTTTTTAAACAAGAAACATCTTTATTAAACCACTACTTACTACATAGGCAATCATACATTTATATAAATGAAAATAAACCACACCAGCACAATCCTAGTTGCAAGCATTTTACATCACAAACCATACTGACACAAGATTAAACATAGTATCAAAACTGGTTTTCACCATAATATGAATAAAAAAAGATGATGTTCAAAACTATTAAAATCAATGTATTCTAGACTGAGAAAAATAGAAGTAAGAGACAGAAACTACTTGCTTGGGTTAACAATTAGTAATGTTATGACAGACAGTCAAGAACATCATCCACTAATTGCTCTTGGAGGAAAAAGGCCATCTAGATAACATCTTCTGGCCCACATATACTTTTCCTGTACGAAGATTAAACTTGTGGGGGTCCTGGTATTTTCAATATCTTCATCCAAATGAAAATCTTGTCAAGTGATTAGTCACTCCCCAGGATTCATGAAGTCTCGGCGTAAGGCCGGCGTTAGGCTTGCGCCGACTGTGCTGCATGTAGATGGTGCAGTAGCACCATATGCATATTAATGAAGGTGCGCTGCTGCCACAGCCACGTGCATAGGAAATGAGTGCGAGTGCATAGAGTGTGTCGAAGTGCCGCACGGAGGCGTGAAAATGTCAGCTGTCGACGTGCAACCTAAAATGCTTGCATATAACAGTTTGCATGCAATAGTAATCACTTCTGTCAGTGTGTGTGGATACTGAAACGTATGCAAAGTAAGCAGGACAGTTCCTGCGAACACAAAATTAAGAAGCAAACACAAATGCATGGTAGGGAATAACGGGTCCTCATCCCTCAAACAAATAACATTGAAAACCATGTGCCTGTAGTCCGACGCAGTGTAGATTGTTATACCAAGTGGAAGTGAAACGTATCATGTTAGGGCGCTGCCAATAGCTACGCCCAGGCCAATGGTCAGGGTCACCAGCTGTCCCACATTGTGAGGGAGAGTACACAGCTGGGCAGATGTGTCCATAACAAAACCACGATAAATGTAAATATCTAGCAACCGTATGACAGAATTATATCCCACAACGCATTTAACAGTCACATACAATAGGTATGTCCGTATGTAACATACCATATGTGAGAAGAAATAGAATAAGCAAGAAAACGAAACAGAAGGAGCATATAAACTGCTACAACAATAAGGCAACATGTAGGCTTAAAGGAAAAGTATTATCCGTAGTGTTGACTGTGGGTATGTGTTGTCCAGTACAATCAGATATGTGTCCGTAATATATCCCATCCTGGACATAGGAAAAGGTGGCACCCTACCAATGATCAGAGCAGTCGGCCAAAATCCACACATATGCGTTCCAAGCCTTACTTGTCAGGATGTGTCACAGTTGAACGGGTATTACCCGGGTGTACCAACCATGTCATGAAAGTGAAGTATGGGCATATACCTATCTGCGTGATGTATAGCATGTGGAAGGTGAAACATGCCAGGGTAGTCCACACAACCATACAAGTATCTGACATATGTAGTGTATGCAATGTGTTACCTTGACCGTGTCATGGGCCATCAACTAAAGCAGTGATGGATGGAGTGTCAGGAATATGTGTGTGGGGGGGATGGGTAATGGTATAATCCTTAAAGGCGAGACTGTGTTGTATGCACAATAGGTGAACTGGAGGTGTATGAGGGAGCAGCAGGTGAATTAGAAAGAAACACAAAGAACATGTATACACATCTGCAATACAACCGGCCAGGCCATACTGTAGAACACAATCCCACAAACATATGAATATTAAAATGTGTGATACAAATGTACAAAAATGTCACCGGCACATACCCACGGAATGGTCCTGATGGAACCGGCCCATTCAAATGCAACACACCTGGATGCATAATTGAATACCCATCATCCCCTCCACAGCACACAACCTGCCCCCATACCTGAATGTCCACCAAATCCAGCCATACTTGGTCTACTAGCTTGGGGCAGCCACATCTACACATAGAGACCACTACTCATATGTAGTAGGCAGTGTCACCCTAGGCAGTTTCAAGATTACAAACTATGTATCCCTTGCATGTAAAGCCCCCAACACATTTTTGTAAAGCCAAAAGAATGGTTGGTATTGGTCTTGTTCAATTTTTGGATATCCCTCATGGGATAAGTAACTTTTGTAAACATCAGAATGGGTATCAAGACATGATGTCCAGTCCTGTAGACATCTGGATACAAGTTCGAATGTGCAGTAGTGGTGCACGAGACTGTCCAGCCATAGACAGTCATGCAGAACCTACTATCCAGGATCAAACACCTGCCCGTGATGCACGTGTCCCCACATGAATAAATGCGAGAATATATTGTATACATTTGCATAGTGGCACTTGGAAATAGGGTGATTCAGGCACTGAAGTAAACAGGGTACCCCCTGATCCACTGTGTGAGGGACAGTCACTGTGTGGGTAGGTGTGTCCTGACCAACAATGATACAATACCAAATGTCCTGTGATTGTAGGAAATAAGTATGTACCATACTGCATGTAACAGTTGCCTAAAGCAGTCATGTCAGGATAGAAAATTTGTAATTCGTACAACAAACAGACTAACAACTAAACTGCTAAAGGTATAGGCTCTCAGCTAGGAAAATAATGAATGTTCTAAACCTGCACTGACCATGAGTATGTGTTGGCCTAAACAATCTGGTGTCCTCCGAATATATCCCAACCTGTACATATGACAATGGGTCAACCCAACCAATGGTCAGAGCATTCACACAATAACTGGCCAGCCTCTTAATCACTCACAAAGCCAGTGACCTTTGGAGGAAAGGTGTTGAATGAGAATGACTAATTACAACAATTAAGAGTAATAGATGCATTTAACTGCATAAAATAAGTAGTAATATGAATCTGTCGACACGTTCCAAGTTAATAGTACTAATACGGTAGAAGTATCCGTGATTCTCCCTGATTTGTCATAGCCTTGTCCCTGTCACTGTAGAAACTATTCCCCGAGTATCACAGAGGTCCGTACACATACGTACACCAACCAACTGTGACATTTGTTGACAGGACTATTGCATACCTGCAGTAAATTTATAACTGATGCCCAGAATAATATTCATTGTATATATAAATGAATGAAATAGTCAAATGTGAAGGGAAACACGTGGAGTATTGTCACATGCCATATGCCTAATGAGGGACTGTCCCATGCAAAGTGGGAAAGGTGTTACTCCTACAGTCTCCCGTCGTGCAATCTGAAAGGTGGAAAATGTACAGTAGGTATGCGGTAGCATGACTCGGCAGACAGCTGTGTTAACAAAATAACAGTCACATGTCAGCATTGCAGAGTATCGGTTCCCATGTATCAGGCAGATGGGAGCAGATCGTATGATGAACACGCATATAATATGATTACATCACTGGACAGGCAGCCGAGTCTGTACAGTCGAACGCCTGCCTTCGCCAAATGGTTAGACATACCCAATACTGTAGTCATGCAGTCCGATGTAATACGCATCACAAGGGATCGCACACACCCAGTGTGAGTGACAAATGTAAGCACAAATGTCGGTGAGCGAGCGGCTGTAAGCGTGTTTGTCTACCAGTATGCCAGTAGTGCACTGTCAAAGAAATGTGGAGTCTAAACGGGTATAAGTTATTGTAACCAGAGGTCAGCAGTGCATAACACTGTGCAAACCCATGCAAAACTGCACTCACCTGCTGGAATATGCCTTACCCAGTTCGTATCCAAAGGCGTCGGTCTATCCACAAACAAAGAACTGTCCTATTCACGTGTTGGTAGCAGTACCCTGCACACATAGCTCATGTGAATAAACAATAGACCATGGCATATGTACAGACAATAGATCGCACACACACCATACAGCACAGTCATCCAACAGTATAGCAATGTACTGGCAGATATGTCCGGACCACTGGTGTATGCATGCCTGTCTGTCCTGTGTTTCAGTGTGTGAGCATGCCCAGTATGACTGTTACACATGTCGTCGACCAACATTACCATCATACCGTTATATGTGTGAGCATGCCAAGTATGGTCAACTGTATTGCATGTGTCACATGTCCAGATAGTCAGTACTGTGTTGCTGACCCCTCCGTTCTACATGGACAGGTGTAATGCTGTGTCTGCAGGGTAGCTAATGGTCATGTGGCATTGAAAGTTGCTGCATGTCTGCATAATGTGGGGGGACATCTAACTGCAACCACAGTCCTACACAGCACCGGGGATGGCGCACATGACTCTCACATGTGTAGGTTGGACTGGGGGCATAGCTGACAGTTGTACACATCTGCCACTACTGAACTGGTATGCCAGGTACTCCATGTCAGTGTGTGGACCTACCTAAATTGCCATTTGGAGGGATACCAGTGTACGTCAGATCCCAGCTTTAAATACCAGCATAGTGGTGTTGGACATCCGAGCTTTCACAACCTACATCAAACTGCCTGGCCTGCTGTAGTCTGTGTGTGTCTCTGGGGGTTGGGGTCATTCATTGGGCATATCCATAGGCCATTGTATATCATTAGTCTGTATTGGTCCACACCTGTCCAGCTGCATGGAACATGTGCGGGCTGTATGGACACACATGATGGTCAGCCCATAATCTGCAGTGGGTTAGGACACCCTGTGTACTACTGGCTACCATTGTAGCCCCCATATGTGATACAGATGTCACGGTGCCACTATGGACGTGTACTGTCTGCTGCCCTAACATTCGGCCACCAAAGTCTCTTGTATGCTCACATACATACCATAGCAACGGGTAAATACACATTGTAATACAACTGCCAATTGTTAGGTCGATAGACGTACCCTGGGTGTGTTCCGGACCTCAGGATGGTGCTGGAGGGCTGCCTACGTTGGATGCACACAGTGCACCTCCTATACATGTCCGAGCACAGGCAGTGTCATGTTCGGCATCCATTGTACTGTGTGCGGGTCAGAGAGGGTGAAATCACTGGGTACCTACTGTGTCAGTGCATATGCCTTGTGTTGCCTCACTGCCAAGGGCAGGTCATACTGTGCACGGCCCTTTCGCCGACTGGGCCCTGCTCAGGTAGTTCCTTCGCCAAGTCGCACTGTGCCTGTACAGGCCTTGGCAGTGGTGTTGGTCCATGTGGCCCTGCTCCATGCTGTTCCTGTTGCAACTGTTACTGCAGGATCAGACTGTGTAGCATAGCAAATACCATAACAATGTGTGTGCATGTAGTTAGTGAATACTGCAGGGCTCCACCGGATGTGTCCAGATACCAAAACTGTGACCTGAGCATCCCAAAGACATGCTTAATTATATGTCTTGCCTGTGCATCTGCTCATTATGGTGTGAGTGTTCAGGTGTGTGTGCATTGCTGATGGGTGTCATCAGCCACAACACCAGTGGTTACACAGCATCACCCACTATGAGGCTGTAGGGGATGTCCATATTGGCAAAGGTGTGGTACAACTGTGTCAGAATCCATATATCGGAATATCATAGCTTCCAGGGCAGACAGCACACACATTCAATCTAATGCCCTGGCCATCGCATATGGCCTAGCTGTTGGAGGGTATGCCCCTGCAGTGAATTTAGGCCCTACTCCACTTACAGGGTGGTGCTTTGATGTGTACGTGTGTGCAGGCTATAACACCCAGTACCCCAGGGTAGTCAGCCATGTGGTTGAAGAGATGCATATTGCTGGTCTGCTAATCACGTATGTTGAGGACATGTATGTGCTGATTAGCATGTGTTGACATGGTGTCTGTGAACTGGTGCAATGCCCTGGATGCAGATGCCTGTGAGATCCCCATGATATCCCCAGGTGTGCTGTGTGGGGCACCTGTGGCTAGTATACCTAGGCCAACACATACCGTGGTATCCACTATGATGGGTTTCCCTCAGCCTGTTTGATGTGTCAGGTGTGGCAGGCACAGGTCAACAAGCCGCTGTAGGAGGTCTCTGTCCACCCCATAGTGCTCCACCATCCCCAGCTCATATAGCCCCTGGTAAATCACCCTGGGTCTATAAAGTCATATGTCACCCCAGTAAGGGTTGTTCAGCAGCAAACACATCCTCACTGCCCTCAGCCTCCTGCACATGTTGGTCTATGTTGCCTGCTGCAGCCCTTCTCATTTGGTTGGACTGTGTTATGAAATGTCCCTGCAGGTATACACCGGTGGTGTAGAGTGTGGAAGAAACCTGTGTGTATGTCGCTTGCTCACATTACCATACTTTTCAGGTGCGGGCTGGCCATGTAATCTGCTGATAGTGGTGATCATCACCTGTTTGTGCAGCCTGTTCACTGTGACTACCCCACTACTGCTTTTGTCCCTCCCAATGTCACCAGGCAGGTATAGACACACCCCTAGCTTAGGCGTGCTAAGGCATGAGCACTCCCGAGGCACAGTTCTGCAATGTATGTACAGTATGCCTGATGCCCCTCCCATGCTGTCAACTATATTCGAGTCCTGCACCCGACTAATTACACACATACACTCCAGGGTTCTGCATCACACCCTGGGGATACATGGGATACACTAATGTCAACCTCATCTGCATAGTATAGTCTTCTAATGAATAGTTATATGACCCATACCGAACCTCCAAATTAATAACCACTGCTTAGTGTTGCTCAGATCCATACACAACTGGTAACAGGTGCTTTACTATCACCGTATTCGATGTTCCATGGTCTTCCCAGCAACAAAATAACCGGTGTCTACACGTCTCCAACCCGGGACCCTGCACATAACAAACAATGTGCATTACCACTATGCCATGGCAGATATACATACATCTGAGGTTATCACGTACAGATCATCCTGCACAAACATTCAATAGTGCTGATGTCCCCAGACATATATGTCTATATCTATGTCTATCTCTCTGTATCTACATATATCATATATATTATATGTCTACATATATATATATATATATATATATATATATATATATATATATATATATATATATATATACATACATACATACACACTTATACATCTACACACATATGTAGATATTGCATTCATATCACAACAGCGGACAACATGACAGCAAAGCATTAGACAGGAATGAAAAGGAAACTACATGTGCCACCTGCATGCTGTCGTGTTGTTACTATCAAGGCATGTGTGTTTTGTTGTATCACATGGGTCAGACTGTATTAAGGGTAAGAGTTGGGCTGCTGACATTAACTCACCAGACCTATTGGCGAATGTATGTGTTGACAACCCAGTGTCTTGGCAGATCATTCGGGCTGTGGACACTATATAGGAGAGCAAAAAAACACACTGAACACATCCTGCAGCTAGCCACCCACATAAAAACACATAGGGTATAACTGCCAAGCACACACACCTGCCATGCCTTGGAATCAAGCACCTACCTTTCTATTCTTCCACACTACAGCATTACGCAGTAACAGAATGCGCTACCGAGATTTCAGCATCACAGCACTCCCAGAGGCATACGTCTAGGTGGGTGACATCATCAGTAAAGGCAAAGATGCCGATAAGGAGTGTATGAAGAGTGAGCTGTCTAAAAACATTATTCTGTCCCCAGGCAGCTGGAAACACACACACGGCAAGGCTGGGATTCGAACATAGAATTGACTACCTTATCATACTACAGCATTATGCATTTACAGAACACGTTACCAAGATTACTGGATCACAACACTCCCAAAGGCAGACTTCTAGCCGCGCGGCATCATCAGTAAAGGCGAAGACGCTGATAGGGAGTGTACGGAGAGTGAGCTGTCTAAAAACATTAGTCTGTCCCCAGGCAGCTGGAAACACACACAGCAGGGCTGGGATTCGAACATAGAACTGACTACCTAATCACACTACAGCATTACACATTTACAGAACGCGCTACCGAGATTACTTGATCACAACGCTCCCAGAGGCAGACTTCTAGGTGGGTGACATCATCAGTAAAGGCAAAGACACTGATAGGGAGTGTATGGAGAGTGAGCTGTCTAAAAACATCATTCAGTCCCCAGGCAGCTGGAAACACACACACAGCAGGGCTGGAATTCGAACATAGAACTGATTACCTCATCACACTACAGCGTTACACATTTACAGAATGCCTGGATCACAGCACTCCCAGAGGCAGACTTCTAGGTGGGCGACATCATCAGTAAAGGCAAAGATGCTGATAGGGAGTGTATGGAGAGTGAGCTGTCTAAAAACATTATTCTGTCCCCAGGCAGCTGGAAACACACACACACGGCAGGGCTGGGATACGAACATAGAACTGACTACCTTATCACACTACAGCATTACACATTTACAGAACGCGCTACCAAGATTACTGGAGCACAACACTCTCAGAGGCATTCTTCCAGGTGGGTGACATCATCAGCAGAGGCAAAGACACCGATAGGGATTGTATGGAGTGTGATCAGTCTAAAAGCATAATAGTGTCCCAAGGCAGACGGAGATGAACACACGGCAGTGGTGTGAGCAGGACAACTGGCTATCTACGGAGCAGTAGTACAACACTACATAGATATGAGATGCGCCACAGACAGTACACCTTTCAAGACAGTCAATATGACCTTCTAGGAATGCAGACATCGACATGGATGCTGGCAGTTACGATGTACAAACCTGTGGACCACTGTGTTAAAGTTAGGAATCCATCTTGATGTGGGGTATGGCCATCTGATGCTTGGATGACCACAATCACTATACAGGATAACAATGGCCATGGCCATACACAGGGACACACAACTGACACAAGGTGTCACTGGGCATGCTCACACAGTGCATTCCTGACGGACATGTGCTACTATGAGTCCATCTACAAAATGGCGTACTGGGCATGCTCACACAGTTAGTAGTGAAGGGTTGTCTTGTATGCACACAGATTCTAAACAGGGAAGGGCACAGTGTGTCGATAGTCATCATTGTTAGCATGAACGCTGTACAACATATGTCTGACACCGGTTGTGTACACAACGTCTGCTGCTGTCCATCACCTTAGATGTACCAATCCAAACCTGGCACAGTAATACCACCCATGGTGTTGTCCTAGCAGGAGTGGGCACTTCGCACATGTAGTACCATACATAGACGAAGAATCTGAGACCAGGTAAACACCCTGACACCTACAGGACAACTGCATTGTATGTGTTTGCCAAATAGTGCTAGATGTGTAGCGTTCTTAATCATAGCTGCCAATCTACATACAACAATGGGGAATACTGACATCTGTGCAGTGAGAAACACCTGGCATAAGGTGCAGTTGTGCACAATAGCACTACCACTGTATACCTCCGATATTGACATGTGTGCCATAAGACCATTATGGACCGCTCCAGGTGTTAGTGTCCCCACGTATATGAAGGCCACTCACATGTACTGGCCAGTACACTCTCAAAAGCCATCACAGATGTATCGGGTGCAGATCACTGTGGTAAATTCCGCACTGTAGTTTGTAGCCCTCACACATCACCGTGTCCCCGGACCAGCGACACACATCCATACATTAGTACAACACCATGTTACTCATGGCCAGTATACTGTACCTAGCTGTACAGCAACTGTGCAGACTACCCATGTACTGACAGGGTTCCATCATGTGTTATGCAATGCACTGATACCACTAATCCTAACCAGGTCGGCTGTACACATAACGGGGGCTCTGGGTGTTATACAGCTGTGACAGATAACTGTTGCTGTACACCAGGCAACACACCCATGTTTGGATGTGACATACATGTAACCACCATGGATATGTACATGCCCCACACACAGCACATATGTACATAGCATAGTTAATGCTGTTCTTCATGCAGACACGTGGCTACAGTGATTACACGCATGCACATGGAAGGTAGGTCCATGGCTGTTCAATGCTAACAGTACATAAGGTAGCAATGTTAACTGAGTTAACATTCCCACTGTACTGGTTACCCGTGACAACTATCACAGCATACAACAGTCCATGTGTCATGTATGTCACATGCTCACCAATTGCAATGCATACAAACACGGCTACATGACAGGAATGTAGGACCTATACACATGTACATGTAGTGGTGTGCATTCATCTGCAATGTATGAGCAGTAGCTGATGTTTGCAGTTTATCTGTGTCTGACTACAACATGCAGTTGCAATGCAGTCCCATCATTGACACCTGTATATGGTTAAATACTGACATAACGGTAAGATGTACATCAGGTATGGATGGGTGTGTGTACATAAAGTGGTGGGCCACCTCTGCAGGTGGATGTTTGCTGGAGACAGCTCACAGGTGTGTCACACGCTGTGCTACCAAAACATGTGCAAACAGTAGGCTATGTTTCCGGTAATTGAAGGTGTACATATACAACCTACAAAGTGGTCAGAGTGTCACTGACTATAAAGCAGTTGACACCTGTAATACGTAAGTCCTCCTGTGTTCATATAGCAGCACTCTTGCCAAAGGTAGCGTTGGTACACATTGTTATGCGGGCAATCCTGCTGCATGTCTGTCAGATGTATCAGAAGATAGCAGGTGTTTGTTTCACAGTACTGCCATGTGTGTTTGCCTGTGTGACCATATATGTCATGGATGTTGGGGAATACATCCAAATTGTTACCCACACCTGTACACTGTTGTAGAGATCTGTACATACTGCAGTGTAGATAGCAAGACATAGGCAGGGGTGGTGTGTGTATCACGCACGTCAGCTATCTGTATGTGCATGACATGTGGACTCCAGTGTGTGTATGTGTATGTATGTATGGCTGTCTGGTGCATGGAGTAGGGAGGTATGCTACCAATGCGAACTGATAGGGCCCCAACCCCTCAAGGTGATGCAACCTACTACCCTGTTTATGCTGTCAGTCTTATGCATTACTGAGTACCTGTACATGTCCATACTCTGTGTCGTGTCATGTGGGTGTACCGTACTGTAATGGTGATTAGCACAGAGGCAGGGCTCCTCACCTCAATGCTATCCAGTGTGTGTTATAGTGTCATTGACCCCATGAGTGTGGGCATGTTACTGTGTGTGTCTGTGTATGTGTGTGTTTACATACTGTGGTGTGACAGTGTTCTACTGCTACACAGTGAGTCCCCATGCTATCAACGGGCCCCCACCCTTGACATCAGCTAGACCACTGTGTAAAGCCCCCGCACCATGTAGCTGTACCTGTGAAGTCACCAGGTATGGATGTCCCATCTCTAGCCACCATAGCCTAGTACACAGCTCACATGCTCCTGGATCGTTAGGTGTGTAGAGATCTATGGAATGTCAGCCTTACTAACAGTGAGGTAGAGGCTATGTATAGCATGCTGGTATTGCCATCCATGCCTGTGAGTACTCCACATGTACACATCTGTAACTGGACACACTGGTGGTTAATGGCACATGTATTTAGACCTTAAGGAGGGAAGCAGGGCATCCTTACCAACATGCTGTTACTGTTGTTACCAAGACACATACTGTGAACATAAAACAATGAATTCCAACCACAAACACTGTCACGCACTGGCACATGCAATGAGACCTTAAGGAGGGAAGCAAGGCATCATTACCAACATGCTGCGACTGTTAGCAAGCCACATACTGTGAACATATAACTATAACAATGCAGTCCAATCCTGTACTACATGGTATGGCTGATGCATGCCGACAGTACACAACAACCGTAATATACAACTATCTCACTAATCTGTTCACCCTGTGCATCAGACCATATGGGCATGTCCCTGCACTGATGGTGTGGATGAAAGGGATGAAGCACAGGCATCAACATATGCACAGGGTGATAATGTTTGCCAGGGGCCTAGGCTGCACCTGTGGATGACATCATGTGTGTGGGTTAGGGCCTATGATCTACTTGGGCATGTGTGGTTATTATGCATGAGGGTCAGTGCCCTACAGATGTTTCTGGTGTGTGCGTGTATGTCTGCACACAATTCTGCCATGTGGAAAAAAATGTCAAGTGCTGTGCTAAAGTCCACCAAAGCAGCAAAACAGATAATCCAAAGAATAAAACAAGGTGGAACACTGCTATGTTAAAAATATTTAATATCCAGATATAAAAAGTTAGAACAGGATGAGCGCTTTCGGGATAAACCCTTCATCAGATGTAATACAAACATTAAGCAAACATTTTAAATATTATTACAGCCAATCAAAATCAGTAGAAAGCCCGCCTATTTTGTAGGACAGGTTTAATAGGTATAACCTCATTAAGACCTGGTTTCCTGTTTGCCATTAGGTCAACAATCCATCTAGTTTCTACTAATTCTGTTCTTAACTTAATATCGCCCCCTCTGCTGTTCAATCTAACATTCACTATAGCCCGAAATTTAAAAGTGTGTGTTGGAAATTCTTTTACATGCCTACACAATGCATTTCTATCATCACCATTCCTAATACTGGAAAGATGTTGCAAGATTCTCACTTTTAACATATTGTTAGTCTTCCCAACATAGAAACAAGGGCAATGACAGCATTCGGCTAAGTATACTATATCAGTAGTACGACAGGTGGCCTTACCCTTAAAAGAAAAAGTTTTATTCGTGACAGGATGTTTAAACTGTGTGTCCTTATTAATATTAGGGCATGCTTTGCATAGTCCACAAGGTCTTGTTCCTGTGCTGTGTAAAGCCTGAGGCTTATAAGTACTATCAGATTTTTCCATACACAGTAGATCTTTTAAATTTTTATTCCTCCTATATTTAAAAATAGGGTGGGGGCCCACAATCTCTTTTAAACTACAGTCACTAGTAAGAATGTTCCAATTATTGCGCACTATATCACAGGCATCTCTTATATTACTACAATAAGTGAACATCACTTGTGGTCCCATATGTCGATTGTCCTTGGTTAAGTGACCTTCTGCATTCTTAGCACGCTTTATCCATGGTTTATGAGTATTATGTCTTAAATTTTTATTCTTATCTATAACTTTATCCACCATTTCAGACTTATAGCCCCTGTCTTTTAGACAGCTTTTAAGGTTATTTATTTCTTCTGCAAAAGATGAATCTTCCATGCAAGTCAGCAGGGCTTCTAGGATTTGCAGATAAGAGATGCCTGTGATATAGTGCGCAATAATTGGAACATTCTTACTAGTGACTGTAGTTTAAAAGAGATTGTGGGCCCCCACCCTATTTTTAAATATAGGAGGAATAAAAATTTAAAAGATCTACTGTGTATGGAAAAATCTGATAGTACTTATAAGCCTCAGCCTTTACACAGCACAGGAACAAGACCTTGTGGACTATGCAAAGCATGCCCTAATATTAATAAGGACACACAGTTTAAACATCCTGTCACGAATAAAACTTTTTCTTTTAAGGGTAAGGCCACCTGTCGTACTACTGATATAGTATACTTAGCTGAATGCTGTCATTGCCCTTGTTTCTATGTTGGGAAGACTAACAATATGTTAAAAGTGAGAATCTTGCAACATCTTTCCAGTATTAGGAATGGTGATGATAGAAATGCATTGTGTAGGCATGTAAAAGAATTTCCAACACACACTTTTAAATTTCGGGCTATAGTGAATGTTAGATTGAACAGCAGAGGGGGCGATATTAAGTTAAGAACAGAATTAGTAGAAACTAGATGGATTGTTGACCTAATGGCAAACAGGAAACCAGGTCTTAATGAGGTTATACCTATTAAACCTGTCCTACAAAATAGGCGGGCTTTCTACTGATTTTGATTGGCTGTAATAATATTTAAAATGTTTGCTTAATGTTTGTATTACATCTGATGAAGGGTTTATCCCGAAAGCGCTCATCCTGTTCTAACTTTTTATATCTGGATATTAAATATTTTTAACATAGCAGTGTTCCACCTTGTTTTATTCTTTGGATTATCTGTTTTGCTGCTTTGGTGGACTTTAGCACAGCACTTGACATTTTTTTCCACAGTTTGTTTCTTCTTGTACACAGTGCTGTGCATGCTATGGATTCGAATTTGAATAGAGAAAACACTCCCCTCACTGATGGGAGAGAGGGTATTTTTGCTAAAAATGCATGGAGCTCAAGAAGTTTTCTGAACAAGGAAAATCCTCTTTTAAACTTGGGCTTTACAACGCAAAGCTTGGGCTCTAGGGACTGTCTAAAACCTGTAGCTATGGATAAAAGCTTTGAGGACATGACACGAGACCTGAGTTTTAAAGTAAGTAAATTACAGCGGTTACAATGGCAATTTTATCATTTGGAAGCATGTATTGACTATGAGATTGTTCCGAGAGGCATGAGGACCCTGTGCATGCCTGCACAAGGAGACCGCCACCCGGAACTCTTGGCAAAATGGCAATCTATAAACATTAACACGAGCTTTAAATATATGGAGCTCATTAATGAGTTCTTTACTCCTGAACTTGAAACTCTGAAAAAAGATGTGTCAGTGCTGCAAAACAAACTAGAATCAGAGTTTTCTGATGCACGGAGCATCGAACGGTTAGATGCACTGTATTTGACAATGGCTGAAAATGATGAGAAAATAAAAAAACAGAAACTGAATAAGTTATATAGAGATTTTGAAGACTTTTCCAACGGAAACATCTTCGTTTGGCCGAGGACTAATGTGTCTAGGTCTTCAGATGCCACTGTTAAGAAATGGGCCGGTTCCTCTTTGGAAGGGAAGAACCAGAGGGGTAGCACCAATGCCGAGTTGACAAACTGGTCACTAGGAGGAGGAAACAGGAAGGGGAACGTAAATGCAGGAACATCTGATTCGTTTCACACGCCCGAATGAGAGCAAGTGATTCCGCTCGTCGAGGAGAGTGTATTGGGAACGAATACGACCGGCAACATAGCCACTTGTCCTGAGAACACAGAAGTGGGTTCTAACAACGCCAGCCTTGGTGATGGCAAAATAGCGGTGAATGACAGCAATACCGTTTCTTCGGTTCCTTTCTCTAATGTTAATAACATTGGAGTACCTGACTCCTTACAAGTGAATGGTGTTTCTACAGGTGATACATGAGGTCAACAAGACCACAGTGTGAGGGGTCCAGGAGCCTGACCAAAAAACCGCATCGAAAGACAGAATTTTCTGGACTTCCTACCAGCTCCTGTGAAAAAGAAAGGCTCGTGGAAAAGGTCCCTGAGCGAGGACAGAGGGGCGGACAAAAGGAGGAGGACATTACACTGACTATTGGTAATTTTGACAGTATTGTTTTTAACTTATCTTCTCATGCTTTGAATGAAGATGAGCTTGCCGTCCTCAACAAGGGGCTAACCTTTGTTCCAGATAAATGTGGTAACTATAATGATATGTTAATGGATGTCATGCTTTTCTGTAGAAATGTTGCCTTGAAACTATTGTTTGGTAAAAATGATATGGGTGTCCATAGTTTGAAAAAACCCAGTGGATTTGTTCCCCCTCTGACACCTGCCTTGCATTTATTTTTAAATGCTTGTGAGCAAGATCTTATTCATTATTTTGAAATGGGTGAATTTAGTAAGTTTTATAATTTAACTTCTAAGCAGAGGGCAGCCCTAAAAGGTCTCAGTGAAAATAAGAATATTATTATAAAAAAAGCTGACAAAGGAGGAGCTGTTGTTTTACTTGACACCAATAGGTATAATGAAAAGTTAACTGACTTGTTACAAGATAGTAATACTTATGTTCAGATTAATCCTTTAGGGGTAAAACAGGTCACAGAAAGGGTACACTGGTGTCTACAAAAACTGTTGAATGATATGCTCATATCTGAAGAGACATATAGTTTTCTCTACATTGAAAAGCCTACCATCCCTGTTTTTAAAGCACTTCCTAAAATTCACAAGTCTCTCTTTGACCCCCCCTTGCATTCCATTGTTTCTGGGAGGGGTTGGGTCACTGAGAACATTTCCATCTGGGTTGACTTTACACTTAAACCTTATCTGAGCTTAATGGATAATATATTAAAGGATACAGGACATTTTCTTATGTCCTTGGGAGAAATGAATGATAAAGTGGACTCTGCAAGACTTTTAATGGTCACAATGGATGTACAAAATTTATTTACCGTGATCAATAATGACTATGGTGTATACACCATTGGGGAACTTTTGGAACAACTAGGAGCTCAAAAAGAGAAAATTACTTTGGTTAAAACTTTGTTAACCTTGGTTTTAGAGAACAATGTCTTTATGGGAGCCAATTCACTTTATAGACAAGCGCAGGGGGTGGCCATGGGCACCCCCTGCGCTAACACCTACGCTAATTTGGTACTCTCATATTGGGAGAATACATATGTTCTGAACCATGATGTCTGGAAGAACTACATAAAACTTTATCTACGTTTTGTAGATGACGTTTTTCTTTTATGGGGTGGTCCAGAATCTAAATTATGTGAATTTGTGGATTTCTTACATTCCACTACTTCGTTTTTTAGATTCACGATTAAACATTCATATGACTCCATTGACTTTTTAGATGTTAGGGTAGGACAAGATGAGTCAGGTTTTAACTCTAAGCTTTACAAAAAGGAGTGCTGGAAAAACACACTTTTATCATTTGACAGTATGCACCTGAGGTTTACACATCCCAACATAGTGCAAGGGCAAGTCAGCAGGGCTTCTAGGATTTGCATGGAAGATTCATCTTTTGCAGAAGAAATAAATAACCTTAAAAGCTGTCTAAAAGACAGGGGCTATAAGTCTGAAATGGTGGATAAAGTTATAGATAAGAATAAAAATTTAAGACATAATACTCATAAACCATGGATAAAGCGTGCTAAGAATGCAGAAGGTCACTTAACCAAGGACAATCGACATATGGGACCACAAGTGATGTTCACTTATTGTAGTAATATAAGAGATGCCTGTGATATAGTGCGCAATAATTGGAACATTCTTACTAGTGACTGTAGTTTAAAAGAGATTGTGGGCCCCCACCCTATTTTTAAATATAGGAGGAATAAAAATTTAAAAGATCTACTGTGTATGGAAAAATCTGATAGTACTTATAAGCCTCAGGCTTTACACAGCACAGGAACAAGACCTTGTGGACTATGCAAAGCATGCCCTAATATTAATAAGGACACACAGTTTAAACATCCTGTCACGAATAAAACTTTTTCTTTTAAGGGTAAGGCCACCTGTCGTACTACTGATATAGTATACTTAGCGAATGCTGTCATTGCCCTTGTTTCTATGTTGGGAAGACTAACAATATGTTAAAAGTGAGAATCTTGCAACATCTTTCCAGTATTAGGAATGGTGATGATAGAAATGCATTGTGTAGGCATGTAAAAGAATTTCCAACACACACTTTTAAATTTCGGGCTATAGTGAATGTTAGATTGAACAGCAGAGGGGGCGATATTAAGTTAAGAACAGAATTAGTAGAAACTAGATGGATTGTTGACCTAATGGCAAACAGGAAACCAGGTCTTAATGAGGTTATACCTATTAAACCTGTCCTACAAAATAGGCGGGCTTTCTACTGATTTTGATTGGCTGTAATAATATTTAAAATGTTTGCTTAATGTTTGTATTACATCTGATGAAGGGTTTATCCCGAAAGCGCTCATCCTGTTCTAACTTTTTATATCTGGATATTAAATATTTTTAACATAGCAGTGTTCCACCTTGTTTTATTCTTTGGAATTCTGCCATGTATTGGGCCTACACAGGGGTATTGTTGACAGCTCCAGATTGTACAGAACAGGTTGTACAGCTCACTGTGTCCATCCACGGCCACGGGACCTGTGCCTGCCAGGGGTTGCACTGTAACTACCAGACAGAGGTACAGAATGGGTACTGTCTGATGACACATGTCCACTGGAACCATGTCCCCACTGGGACCGTCCAGGGCCATGTCCACATGACCTGCTGTGGCCTGGTGTGGACAGCGCAGCACCAGCTGCACTGCTGCTGCTACCGGCACTATGGGAGCGAGCATGAGAGGTGGCTCGTTCGTGTAGACCTTCAACAGGTGGTGTAGCTGGCCTACGTCCACGTGGCCTATGCCTCACTCCTACCAGATGTTCCAGCACAGACAGCTCACATTCATGGATTGCCATGCCATGGTCAAGGATTCCAACCATGTCACCCAATCGCCTGTCCAAAATGTAGACAATCTGCTGTTGAGCATTTGCCAATGCCTGGATGTTTTCATTCAGAGAATGGATAGCAGCCCTCTGAAGCCTCTGCCCTTCTCTGTTCAGTTGTTCAGCACATGCCTGTGCTGCCATTACAGTCTGAAACATGTGTCTGGTGACACCAGATGCTGAGTTCTGTCGTGCAGGAGCATATCGGCCAGGGGTCCTCCTATGAGCAGCACTGGACATATGCCTGTGTGGCGCATCTGCAGTCAGTTCACTGACACCATGGTGTGACAACACACCTTCCGTGGCCACCACACGTTTCTCTTCCAAGCTGACACATGGTAACTATCCTTCCTCTCTGGCCACTGGTGATGGGGTATGCATTGGCATGAGAACTGTGTGCGGGGAAGAGGGGGATATAGGTGGGATGGCAACCAAAGGCACAGATTCAGCCCCTGACAACCCTGCCTGTACCTCAAGCATACGTTCATCACTGCTAGAGTCTGTGGGGACACTAACATCATATGGACCGCAGGAGGGCAGCACACCTACATTACCTGTGAAGACAGAGACTCTACATTACAATGGATACGCACAGACACACACACACACACACACACACACACACACACACACACACACACACACACACACATACACACAGACACACACACATGCACAGAGACACACGCACAGACACACACACACACAGACACACACACGCACAGACACACACATGCACAGACACACATGCACATGATATGACAGAAGGCTTGCAGCATGCATGTGATACAGCAGACGGCATGCGTCTCAGACATTAATAGTGTTAGTTGGATTACATTCCTGGGTTGCACACAACAGCAAGCATGTGTTATAGCAGCAGCCATGCATTTCACACAATCATGGTAGTAAGCATGCATCCCTGTGATACACCATGTGGACCAGCACAGGTTAACAGTACACATGGCTGATGTGAGGCATATGTCCTTGACATTAACATGTAGTATGACATGTAATCTGCTGCTGTGTGCAGTGACATGCATACATGTTTGACACAATGGTGTACTGACACATGTACAGCGGTGTAATGGTGTCACATTGCAGTGTTGACTGTATGCCCTAAAGATCTAATGCACTTTTAGCAGATGTGTATGACCATTGAGGGTAGTATGTGGCATCTATATTGCTATACAGTGTGAATTGCAGACACTGTGCCATTTCATGGAATCCTGAGGCGTCTCCATTGATATATAGTGTGGAATATACATATAGTACATAGCCATGACTGTGCGCATACACATTACATACATACTGTAGATTATGACCCACATCGCTGAGGTGTATACACACTAAACTGTGCTGTGTCATGTGTGACAGGTCACTGGACAACATACCAATGACAGCCCTGTACAACTGCTAACATGTCTTAGCTGCCTGTCAACCGTGTCCACACATGGCAGACTGCTCAATACACCATGTTCCACATGACATGTCTGTACCACACACACAAGGTGCACGGTTGACAGTGATGTCCAACAGCAGCAAGGGAACTGTACGGCATCCCTGGCCTGATGTGGTGTCTGTGTATGTGTGTGTAAGCTATACAGGTGACAACCTTCATGCTGTGACACAGCCATGATATGCAACACATGGTATGTGGTCAGATTAAGTGACACCTCCATAAGCTGTGCACAGGCTATTGGGATGTCCAGTGTTCCACATCTACTAAATCACCATTCAACAAAGGCTATAGATGGACCGTGTGTACACAATGTGCAACAAGGTGTACACACATACACATCACATCTACTGTGTGTTACTACATGTCTCTGGCCATCCTCCATGGCCATGTGTGAACATGTGCTGGCCAGAGGTCTGTGATGGCTGTCTATGTCACCTGTCTGTTGTCCCTTATGACATACACCCATAGATGTTGAAATACACACAAGAGGCAGAATGCTGACAAGAGGAAACACCACCAAACACGATATCTGCACCAACAGCAAACGAAATTAAATTTATTAAAAATGAGCGCTTTCGGTAGAGAGCATTCTCCCCACCTTCATCAGATAATGATTTTGTTTCAAAAACCTCCTTTTATACACAGCTGATTGTTGTTTAATTAGTTAACATAGTTACTAATAAGCTGTTAACCTGAGGTATTGAAAACTAAAAATGGTAGCTTTAAGCTAAGCTGCACCAAATACGTTAAAAACATTAATAAAAAACCATTAATAAAAAAACCATTAATAAAAATGTGTGTGTACATATGTATATAAAAATAAATAACATAAATAAATAAAGAATTTAATATAAAATATAAAATAAATATATATAAAATAAATTTAATTTCGTTTGCTGTTGGTGCAGATATCGTGTTTGGTGGTGTTTCCTCTTGTCAGCATTCTGCCTCTTGTGTGTATTTCATACACCCATAGATGTCAGATACTCCAGTGTCCACAGGGTTATACAGACTAAGAGTTGTATGTTTGGTATTGTGGGGAATGTTTTATTGGATAGTGTGACAATGTTGCAGGCGGAACACTACATGTCTGGGACATGTCAGCTGGCACATCACAATGTCTGCACTCATTGCAGGGGCACATTCCACAATGGTGGATCATGTGGGCTGCCCATATCCCAGCTCACTGTGTAGTACTGTTTGTGTACCCCACATGTGTTGTTATGATGTATAGTACATATTCATACATTGAACAACACCTCCACCATTGTATGGACAGCTGTCCACACATCTATCAGTGACAGTTACTGTGAGGTCATGTTGTTGTTTCATTTTGTTTTTAGATATTGCACATGGGTAGCCAGTGTGATTGATGAATGCTGCGACCCGTATATCATGACTGGACCATACATTATGTGTACAAGTGTTATGTGGCCACATGGCGAATAGATCTATCCATTCACATGCCTGATACGGATAACTGTCTCACCTGCAACAAACTGCTGTCTCTGCGGCACACCAGAGGTACCTGTATAGGGGTGACACAGCGGTTAGATCATTATCCATGACTGTATGACATCTACAGGGTGCACTTTGCATGTTAACACATTCACCAGTACAATAGCATATACTACAGATTATGCACATATGTGCATACACGGGGTAGCATACTACAGTATGCGGCATGTGTGTAAACATACCTTGCATATGATGTTACATTACATAGTGTACAGTGACACATGCAAGTACATGGGATATAATATTTCTATATGCAGTAGTGACTTACCAGGCAACTCCAGGCTCTGTGGTTGGGAGACACCCACCTCCACGATGGCAGCTAGAGTTTGTGAATACTGTTCTGATGGGGTCCCCAGGCTGGCCAGTAGCTCCTCGATAGGAGTGAGTTGGGGCTGGGTTTGTAGCACACCACCTGTTCTACCTTTTTTCCTGGTGATTGCATTGGCACACTGTTTAGCATGTCAGATCAGGTCCGTGCATCCATGCAATGTCTGTGCACCTGCTGGTAGGTGCGGTTATGACCACCTACATCATTGACCCTCCTGCGAAGTTCCTGCCACAGGTCATCACGCTGCTGGCCATGCTGTGGCAAATGGCTGAACAGTTCCTCATAGTTGTCATGAAAGTTTGGTATGAGTACATCATCCCCCATGCGGCTATATGCCGGCAGTCTTGATCAAGGTATTATCTGTAAGACATAATGATGGAGACAGGTCACAGCATCTCAGAGATGCACAGAGACACAGATGCACATTCATGTGTACTACAGTTAGTACTTATGAACAGTTATCTTTACAAATCGTCATGACACTCACACAACTGACATGTGTGTTTCACACACATGTAACATGCAATGGGTATTGGATATTATCACCATATACGTGTGTCACCTCATTACATTGCTCATACTCCATGTGAATGCTGTCGTGCTGTGGCCATGTCTGTTTGCCTGTACTGGTATTCCTACCTATAAGCACATGCCTGGATGTGTGCACATGAATGCTGTTGACATTGATGCTGTGTATGTGTCACATATCATCACATACACTACCTTCACGGACCTGGGCAGTGACAATGCAGACATGCACACGGGAACCTTTCCTAGCATGTGTTTTGCCACATACATCTACATGGCACTGTACAACAGTTCAACATCATGCCACATAATGCCGCTGTTGCACATGTGATGCACATGGGACAATGGCTATCCGGATGGTATTCGCAGGGATGGTTATCAACTATAGCATGTACGGCCAGGATCATGTAGTATCCTGTATGCCCTGGACCATGTATGACCAGAGGATGCCAGGCTTTCTAACTGTATCCAACAGCCATGTTCCCAGCAACAGGTGAATCAGTGTCAAATTACTGATCCAGACAGACACTGATACATCTACCATGCGGTCATCGCACCATGTATGACAGAAATGACATGTACAGCTTTGCTGGACAGGGTTGCATGGTATGTCACATATATGACAGGGATCTGTCTGGCATGTGATGACCCCTGTACTAGGATGGTGGCTGTCCATGACGTATGTCTTTCGGATCAGGATATGTACGTGTAGCGTGCCCAACATCACAGTGTTGCACATGTCTTTATGCAGGGTAGGCAGCATGCTGCATAGTGGAGATGAGGATTGTGAAGGCTGGTGACGCCCATTCCAGCATGGCCAATACCCCTTAAAGGTGATATGTGATCCGATATTGGTCAATTGAGTGCTGAGTATGGCTGTCCAATGATCTCCATGATCATGGATGGCAACCTGTCATGACTTAAGTTGCCTCTTATGACTACCTAATAGCCCTGGTGATGTCACTAGCTCAGGGAGGTAAACTGCACAGCACTATCCCTTACACACAGTGTCCATAATGTTGATCGCTGCTGAGGTGGTAGTTAATGGGTACACGGTTATTAACATAGTGGAGACAATGCAATAAGCTGCTGTCAGATTGTGCACATATGTCACACACCTCACCCACAAAGCCCATGCTGTATGTTATCCACAGCACTGAGTCAGCTATTGCTCCAAGGTCATGGCCATTCACATTCTCACATATGCAGATGCCACCCATTTCTCTGTGTGGTATGGGCTACAATGACAGGGGAGTACAACACATTAACCCAGTTTACTGTAGCTGCCACTAGTGTGCTATGCACGTCACTCAGACACCTTTTGTAGTGTTGCTTCTGTGAACAGGCCACTACTAGAACACTCCTGTGACATACGATGGTACATGTAGTATTCTGAGTGTAGGTGGAACACAGTATGTGTGATGATGTCCACTGACCTGTCACAGGTATGCTTTGCGGTGTGTATGATTCAGTACTGTAATCTACAGCTGTACTGCTAACAACATTTACATTGATTAAGGTTCATAGGCTTTCAGACCATACTCAGCAGGGTGATAGTGCTGTGCCTCCCATTATGAGTGGCATCTCCACTTTGTGGGTTGTGATGACTGTTAGTGTGATCCATTCCAAATTTTCACAGACTGCCATGAACCTATGTTTTACATGGCAGTGTATGTGTAGAGCCAACCGTTTTGCCATATGTGTATTGTACGAACAGGGATTTGGACAGGTCACATGCAGCCAGAGTGTACCTTGTATCATGATAGCTATGTTTCAGGGGCTCTGTCATGCTCATGGATATGTGATTGTATACCTATTGGGGGGGGCAGTTAGTTGAAATTACCCGACACACTATCTGTATTGCGTATGCATGCTCAGCACTTGTTCAGAAAATGTACACACTTCATGAGCTACTAATTACTTTATCACTCAAACCTACTCATTTCCTCCTTGTAAACACTGTTTGTCTTTACATTTCCAGCATGCTTGCAGTACAACAGCTATTGTACACACTTACCTCACATATCTTGTAAGTACTGGTTGACTAGACAGGCATGTCCAGATGTCAATTACCAGTATTATTGCCTGTCTATATGATGACTGTGGGCAACATGTGGCAATATAGCAATCAGCTCATGTACGCAGGCAATGCTCACCTCCTAACATACGACACTACAGCCTGTGGGAGATGCACATATGTAGCCACGCTGGAGGTAATGCTCTCTCCAACACAGACTTACCCTGACAATCATGTGGGGATGTTAAACATTTGCAGCACACACCACTCATCACATAGTCTCAGTAGATCTCCACCACCACAGGCCACACATAGTAAGTGTACAACATTTGTGGAGCCCCACCATACTACTCTATGTAGGCAGCAGAGGCAGCCCCCATCACCAAACGCAACACCAAGTGCTTATAGGCCACAGGCTCATGTGTGCCCGTCAACTACAGCCAATAGGGTGTTATAACATACACAATGCACTAGTCATAGGTGACTCTGTAGACGTCACACTGAAGTCCCACTCAGCAGGCCACACAAGGTGATAGTCACTGACATCTGGCTGTCAGGTAACAGGATCCACAATGTGACCTATGCACTCAGGTCACTCTTCAACAGGTACAATGTGGCTGTCATTCTCCACATTAGTGTGAGTGCCCTGAGATGCAACTTCCTGGACTACATGTACAGGGACATGCAATAGCTGTCCGATCTTGTAGCCCAGGCAGGTATCGCCCTAGCCCTGAGAAGCATTCTGCGTTAGTCCTGACTGATGACACAGTGGAACAACGGAATTATTCATGTCAACAGTTGCCTATGCATCTGGTGTCATTCCAAGGGTATCCAGTATCTGTCTGCTTTGACTGACATGGTCAACAAACCTCAATGCTTTGCCACAGATGTCCTGCACCTTTCGGCCCTGGGATTATGGTTAACATCTTAAACACATTTCAGACACATATTCACCACCTGAAGAAGTACAAGCAAGCAAAACCTGAGGGTATTATTACTCATTGCTTGACATCTCCATCTCACATGCACTCCTTATAATGGACCACTTTGATGTCTCTGCAGTGACCATGACCTGCTTCTAGACTCCGGAGAACACCCCTGCACTGACAGGCTATTACACAGACCACACCTTTCAGTCATGTAACTGGGACCACAACACCCAAGGCAGAGGTGTGTCCATATGTCACAGGGATGTACACACCTCC
Source organism: Protopterus annectens (assembly GCF_019279795.1). NCBI lineage: Eukaryota > Metazoa > Chordata > Ceratodontiformes > Protopteridae > Protopterus > Protopterus annectens. The sequence goes on from NC_056738.1 coordinate 477,031,523, forward strand.
ATGCTGGTGGCTTAGCACGATGCCTCAGAGGCAATCCAAGTGCAACTAACTGTGGCCAGAACTGCTGTACAAATTGTAGCTTGCTACGGATTCCACAACATACCCCATGGTTAACATCCCTCATTTCTTGGTGTACTGGAAAGTAGGGTTCACACAGGCACTACTGATGTGACACTGACACTACCACACACCTAACTGTGCTACCTACTCATGTACTGGCACATTAGGCCAACACTGTCGTGGGTTGATAAACTTCATTTGGCTGGGTCAACATATACACACCACCACCAAGGCCAACAATATCGTAGACCTGGACATTACCAATATGTGTGACTGGTGTAACACACCTGGGGTATCCCCTCATTGGTCAGTTCTGAACGTATGCTAATCACCATTGTTATCCACATCACGGTACCACACCCTTCACAGAAAACACAGTACAATATTTCTACAGAGCCAACTTCACGCTTTGTTTGACAAGAGTAGTAATCGCCATGACACCCCATGCAGATGGACAATATAGTTACAAACACAGAAACATTCCCAACTGCACTTCATTAGCACTTACACAACTGCATGGATCATGCTATCCCACACAGAGCCATGACAGTACCCACCACATAACGGATGCCCCTCTGGGACATACTGCACGACAGGAGGAGAAAGTTGCAAAGTAGGGTACACTCCCAGGGTGGTGTGGCTCCCTAGTCAGCCTCAGTTGTATTCTGGGATCCCTTCTTACGTCCACCAACACTAGCTACGTCAACATTAGTGCGACACATTCAAAGGACTACCACTAAGCATTATGGAGGTATGTCACTACTCTTGATAGCAATACCCACATCTGCTCAGACATACAACGGTTATGCAGACACATTACAGAACCGACTAATATTGGCAACAACCTGGCAGCTAACTTTACACCCCTCTCACACCCACATGGGCCCACATCTATACAGGATCAATGCAGAGTGCCTGTGATCATGACTATGCCATTCAGACCTGCTCTCTCTAAAGCCTGGAACACACACTCCATGTGACCATCCTACATCCCAGGCTGCATTTTACAGAAACCTCAGAATGACATGGATCCCCACTTGGGCACCGGATTCACTAGTAGCCTTGTAACAGGCATTGTGGACCCTGACTGGTGCACAGCAACAGTTATCACACTCCACAGAGGTGGCGCCACAATGGACCAGAGGAGCTATTGTCCTATACACCTGACTAGACTGTTCTGCTAGGCTATTGAGAACATCATCATGGAAGTCCTTCACAGAGACATTGTTGGCCTACACACCTTTGATACCATCCAGGTTGGATTTGTTAAATCCATAACATGGCTCCTAAACCTGGTGGAGTCCTGCAAGACAGTTACCAAGGTCGTATATGATGGTAAGGGGGTCCACACAGCCTACCTTGTCCTCTCATTGGCTGTCAACACCATTCACCATTCTGGTATTGTCACTATATACATCCACCTGCACAGCGACCCATACATCCTGGGATGTTATGCACAGTGGCTCACGGACAGGACACACACAGTGAGGGTAGCATACCATAGTTCCTACTGTACATCAGTTACAATTGGCATACCCCAGTCCTCAGTCATAGGGACCCTCATGTTTGTTATGGACTTCCCTGAGGTACATTCCAGCACAGATGGATGTTCCCTGAATAGGTTTCCAGACGACTGCAAACTAAGGGCCATGATTGATTCACCAGCTAATATACACACCCTCCATATGGATATCACTGTGACGGATACCTGCTGTCGGTAACATGGCCTCAAGCAGCATAGCAGATGGTGCATAGACATACCCTTTGAATTACAACAATCACCCTGTGACTATCACATAGGTGGTGGTCCCCTACATACATGAGACATTATAAGGGATCGTACTACACACATAGATAGCACCCACACCTTTGATAACCTATTGCCAAGAGGGTGTGGATATCCTTCTACATGGCCACCATAACCTGTACTGGTTTGTAGCTGGAACAAAGCCTGCCATTGTACCTCTATACTCCTGACTTATGAAACACATTCATGGGTACAACACCCCCTTTGGGGTGTACCTTACGGGACAGCAATAGCTTTAAATACCACAACATTACCACACCAACAGTATTACTCACCTCCAAAGGATGATGTATGCAGCACAACTACTGAAACCCCAACTGTAGTCATTTGCATACTCGGAGGTGACCTCTGCTGAACATACAAGGCCCATGTACACACCAATATTGATGGATATGCTCCACATAAGCAACATAAGCAAAGGCCACTAAGAGCGACATGCTTTGAGATATGTACCCAAACGTTATGATGAGTAGCAGGTGCTGGAGGGATACATTCCTGAAACGGACACCCACCATGCTTTGGAACATGATTCCTATGTACATCAGACAGGGACACTCACTAGCACTCTTCATGAGGTACCTCGATGGCTGGATGGGGGACAGACATGTACACCAGGGATTACTGCAGTGGCTGTACTGTACACAGGTGCAGGAAACAAATGGCTTTGCTGTTCAAAGGCACAGGACAGTAACCTAGAGAGGTGCTGCCAGTGACAACACTGTATTAGGACTTACAAATGGACTTAGCCAGACAGCATAGTACCTAACTGTGAATCTATGACACTATTACATATCCTTTGTGCATGGTTTATTGAGTAGCTCTTCCATTTCAATTAGCTATCATGCTGTTACACTGTCTGGTGACTACAAGACATATGTATCCTGTTAATGTGTATTGTACAGTCCAATACACATACCTTATGTTTGCATAATATACCAGTCATGTTATGTAAAATATTTGACTTATCTACCTACAATACTGTACTTTACACATATTTGAGACCATATCCCATGATGCAAAGCATAATTGCACAGCGGGACCACTTTAAGCATGTTATTCTCATTATACGCCCATACATATGCCTACTGTTACTGTATATCAACATACGCTATCCCCTGTTATGGCACATACTTGTTGGACATACCCTACCACCAACAGCAGCTGGAGTGCAATTGTTATGCTTAAAGCCCTTATGTAGCATCCCTTGTGGTGTCAGGGGTGTTTACCTTGTGGCCCACAGCAGTACACACAGTTTCTACAAGCGTTACTATGCTCAACAAGACATCACTGCATAATACCTTTTTCCACTGTCTGTATTGCATACACTTTCATTTCTACAGCACAGGCACTACATATACTAACATACTGAGTGTTCTACATACCTTCTTAGTGGTCCGAGTATACAATACTATCTGTGTTACACCTTTCCTCTTTAAACAATTCAGTGGTATGAGCATACAATTTGAATGTATAGAAAGCCCTTGTTTTATACGTGGATACCTGTAACATGTGGTATCCTGCCACCAATTAGTGTTCCGGAGTAGATTATTACATGCACATCAGCTGTGCAGCTACTCCATTGGCTAATTACACAGCAACAGTAGTGTATAATTGAATACTCCACTTGGGCATTGTCCTTTTGCCCTACCTTCGAGGGAGACGGTCTGGATGTATTATATTGTGATAAATTGCAACAGCTATATGGAGAGACCCGGATACTCTGAAATCATGTCCCCCATGGATTGTGTGTGATGGCTACAGTAAATAGTTCTACATGTGAATGTAGCTGTTAACTCAACCATCTGTTACGAGACTATTGCAAATGAAACCTGTAACATCGGCGTCTGTTCCATTGTACAACAGCAATGATTTCACATGGCGCCATTACAAGTGTGTCTCTCACAAGGTATGTTAACACTTCTGCAGATGTCATTGAGTGAGTGAATGTTTCTGATGTTATTACAGTCTGTATTGCTATTGTTTCGGCTGTGGAGTAGATGTAGGTGGGTGTACATAGCAGATAAAGGTTTGTGGGGACTGCATTTATACAAATTCCATATGTGTGTGGGGGCCCCTTCCCTCATTGAAGACCTGTCATTTAGTAGACTAATACTATGGTTATTGCAGGCTTAGTCATTAAACCATTGTTAATTGGTTTCTACATAGCATGCAGGTGATGTTGATCCTTCAATCCCTCCCAAATACATCAATATGTACTGAACTGTTGCTAAATGAAAGCTGTCTTGTGTATGTCTGTCACAAGTATTTGCACTCATTGCTGTTGTGTTAGTGACTCCTACTCTTTGTCCTGGGTTGCCACCTTTTCAATTGGCCATATTGGGACATTTGTTGGGCACACATCAGGGTGTAGAGGCCTACACAAACACTGTCAGTACAAAGGATAGAACTTACTTTTTCCCTACATTGAACCTTTTATTCTTGTAGCACTTTAGCTGCTTATTATGTTTCTTCACAAATTTATGTATTTGAGAGACGAACATAACTATTTAATGCAACTATTACTTCATATATCGGACATCACTATGTCCTACAATCACGGAACATTTGCCATTTTTAATATTTTTGTCAGGACACAACTGCCCAAAGAGGGACTGTCCCTCTCAAAGTGGAACAGGTGGTAACCGTATGCTTAAGGCTGAATATGACCACAACTACTGTAATAATCTACCTCCGAGTTTGCACAAACGGACCCACGATGCAAACACACACACACACACACACACACACACACACACACACACACACACACACACACACACACACACACACACACACACACACACATTACAGTCCCACGGAAACACACATTGCACTCTCAACATGATCTTACACAAACTACAGCAATCGTAACCACACTTATGCACAGTACCTACCTGCACCACAGCACTGGCAGTGATAACTACATGTCCCTTGACATTGTGATAATATTACTCATGGTTATACTGTTCAGGTACTGTGATCTTTCTGTCTTTCATCCTCGTGATTACATGTGTCGGTATGTAAAGCATTCGGTAGTTGGCAGTATCCTATTCATTTGTACCTCCATGGTTGTGTACATGTCGTTAACCTGTCTTTATATTTGCAGATATATGTATTTCCGTATATACTGACATACATCTCTCTATCACCCTTTCTATCCCTATTATATATATGTATATATATATATATATATATATATATATATATATATATATATATATATATAGACAGGGAGAAGGAGAGAAAGTGTACACACCTTTCGTTGGGTACATGGCGGTGTATTCTGTTTGCTGAACCCTGCACTTTTGTGTTCTAACCTGTCACAATACACACCTACCATTGGCACATCTCGGGTAGCTTGCTGGTGGGTGAGTGTGTAAATGGTTGCATGTTCTACTCCTGCCAGCGGTCGTTTTATTTCTCAGAGCAGGCACTGTTAGCACATGACTGAATAATGCTGGTTTCACCTGTTCTGGACATCCATGACCGTGATCTGTCCAGATTTCTGCAAAGCTTAAACCTGTTTTGCGCATATCCATGTAGTCCTGTTTGAACAACGCTTACCGTCACTTGCCACCACATTAACCCGCTAGCATGTGCTTCCACGTGCTCTAATGACCTACAGCCAACATCCATTATTCGTGCCATCGGGATTATGTTACAGACCTTGCATGACGTGGAACCGGGTACATACACGACACAGTCAGTGGCTTTACCACTTGGTTATCTGTTGTTTGTACAAGTGTTAATGGTGTTTTGTATGTGGACTGTACTATGGCTCTTCCTCCATACTGTAGTCAAATGTGTAACTCAGTTTGTTTACATATGGATGATACCACTTCATGGTATGCCCGAATGATGTTTATTGGATGTGCTCCAGCATTGGGAATCTATGTCAGAGTGAGCCACACACTGTCATATTCTACACCTTGACATAACCATAAGTGCTTTGGCACTACATCCCTACTTATACTATATGGAGGCCCTCATTAACACACCGGGGAATCCATACAGAGTAGGTGGGGAACAGTGGTTACACACATGGATCTGGATATTGGCTCTGCTCCACAGAGGGACAGTTGGTTGACCGATGGGGTGGCGATAGTAGACACATTTTACCTAGGCTGCTGCATAGCCTCTGACAATCAGGCATGTACCTAGGCACCTATACATGCAGTATCAATATATGCTGTTAGCTTCATTTACTGTTCAGGTGTTGACTTTCCTTGTTCTAATAGCTGTTGTGTGTGCAATAGTTGAGGGATGTCTATGTAGGATTCACACAGTAGGCCACCTATACATTACAATTTGCAGGTGGTCTTGTGTGTGTGTGTCATCCGTTTTACTGTGTGTGCAGGTGGAGAAGTGTGTCAGTCCATAGGGGCCTACACTGTCAGTGTATGTGCTATACGTTCCCTCTTTGCCAAGGTGTGGGCATATTGGGCATGCCTCCATCTGCCTACTGGAGCTGGCACAGGGTGTTCGTGGTCTGAATCCCTCTGTGCCTGTGATGGCCTTGGCAATTGCGGTGGGCTGTGAGGGCCTTCACCATTATGTCCCTGCTGCAGCTGTTTCCGCAGGATCATATTATGTAGCATGGCACATACTATGAAGATGTGGGCACACATGCCTGGAGAGTACTGCAAAGCTCCACCAGATATGTCCAAGCAATGGAACGGTGATTTCAGCATCCCAAACACATGCTCTATGATGATTCTGGTTTGTGCGTGTGCCTCATTATGGTGTTCTTGCATGGGTGTGTGTGCATTTCTGATGGGAGTCATCATCCACGGCTCCAGTGCATAGCCAGCCTCCCCCACAAGGTGGCCATATGGGATGTCCCCCCTGACAAATACCTGATACAGCTGTGAGGCATGCCAGATGTGGGAAACATGGTAACTTCCAGGGCTGCCAGCACACACATCCGTAATAATGCTCTGGGCATTGCACACGACCTGGCAGTTGATGGAGTGGTATCCCTTGCGGTTTATGTAGTGCCTACCATGGTCTCCGGGTGGTGGCTTGATATGTATGTGCATGCAGTCTATCGCACCCAGTACCTCCAGGTAGTGTGCCACATGGTGGAAGAGACGCATATTGCTGGCCAACTCCTCCTGAGTTCGGGGGAAGTATATATGCTCACTGGCATGTGGTAACATGGCATCCAGGAAATGGTGGAGTACCCTGGATGCTGATGCCTGTGAGATCCCCATAATATCTCCAGTTGGCCTTTGAAAGGTACCTATAGCTAGTATTCTCAGGCTTACACATACCTTCGTGTCCACTGGGATGGGTTCCCCTCTGTTGTTATTGGCTCTCAGGCGTGGCCGGCACAGCTCCACTGTTTGCTGTATGATGTCCCTGTCCACCCTGTAATGCTCTACTATCTCCAGATCATGTAGCCCCTGGTAGGTTACCCTTGGTCTGAACACTCTTCTCCTCTGCCGGGGCCTGAGGTGGTTGTCAGCATCATCCTCCACAACACCTTCAGTCTTCAACACGTGCTGATGAATCATAGCTATGGCAGCTCCCAACATATACATTGTAAACGTTCCCCATCTGTTTACACCAATGGTGCAGTGTTTGGGAATATACAAGTGTGTGTGAGGTGCCTTCACACTTTATACTATTGTGCTTTGAACACTGATGATGTCATAGGGTGTGTATGTACATTAGGGGCTGCAGGGTATCTTGTGTTTTACCACGGATACTGCTATTGTGCTGCCTTTGGTGTTACATTACATTTAGCTGCCGTGGATTACCTCTTTCCCTTGCCTCCGCTTTTCTTAACAATTCCCCTCCCATTGTCTGGCATGCATCCAGCAGCCTGCCTTCTTGTTTTGTACTTTCCTGAACCAGGATTGTCTTGCCAAATGTGTTCAATTGCCAATCTACTGCAGGTTTGCTTTGCTCTGCAATTACAGTTCTCTTTTCTCTGCAATCCGACACCTCCCCTATCCTGTTCTGCAGGTTGCTGCTAGCAGCCTTGTTAGCTGGCGTCAATTGCCCACTATGAGTTAATAAGTGTTAATTGCTCGGTTCTACCCCTATTACCCTACTGTAGCATTTCCTTATTGTCTTCCACTGAACTTCCTTTTTGGCCTGTGGTGTGCGGCGCGTGAGTCTGCTTACTGGGATTTGGGCACATTTTCATCCACATACACATGCGCTTTCGGGAACCATGTGTACTCTCAGCTGAGCAAAGCTATACCTACATCCATGCCCCTGTCCTGCGGCTTTGCTTAGCAATGGGCAGCCTGGATTTGCATTGCTCCAATGTGCTTACAGCTGCAGTGGCACACCCCACTGCTGATGTCATGTATTCCTACAGACCACTCCTCGGTGTTGTAGCGCTGCTCCGTATTGTACATCCTTCGGCCGGCGGGACGTTTGTGATTCACTATTACTTGCCTCATTTGCATGGCAATGACTACTAATTCATAGTTACTGCACCGAACGATGTCACAGGCCCTTAGCAACCCTTACAGCTTGATTGTGATGTAGCATGCATACCATTGACTATTGTGGTGAAATCATGATTTTTGTTACATTTCTATTTTATGACATTTGTATATATTTTCCTTGTGTTCCCGTTTGCACACACATGCCCTACGGTTATCCTTTGTGGTACTGTGGCCATGACATTAAATGTTATTTTGTATGTGTTGTGCATCTTTTCTTATGCCATTAGCTGTAGATTTAGCGACTGGCATATGTTAACTTTGTTATACATGAGTCTGGTCGGCTTCCATGGCTACGATGTTGTGTATGTCAACATGTAAACTGTTTTTTTGGTTTACATTTCTGTAGGCTTACATGAATCACTATGTACCTTCATTTGCATGCTGCAGTACGGCGCATGGGGTGATTTGCATGCCTACGCCAGGAGCTGTGCAGATCTGTGGTACGCCAGTAGTGCACGTGGAATTCGATCGTACCTGAATCAATTGGTGGTCATATTTGGTGTTATGCCACCTACGCTATGCCTGCACCTGGCGCAAGCTTCATGAATCCCGGGGACTGTGTGAAGAAAACTATTAACATTGAATTGTAGGCTTTGAGAAGAAGATTGCATATACCATTTACTGCATGAAAAATGAATTAATCAGTGACGGAGTAGACAAACTGTAAGTAATCTCTGTTGCAAGCTCAGATGACAAAATTTTAACATTAATACTTTGTATATAAGTGAAGAGAAAGATCATTAGAATAACACATTTATTTATTTTATTTATTTATTTGACAATTGTTGACAGGGTTAGTCTGTCTGAGCTCGCACTCTTTCTCAGCAGAGGCCCAGGGAGAAACACTCCACAGGACAAATTAAACAAATAATACAAAATTTACAGTTCAACTTTTGCAAGTAAAAAATTCACAGTACAGAATTTGCAAGTGAAGAATTAATAGCAGTAAGGTAAAATAAAATAAATACAATAAAAGTATATAAAAATAGTTTAAACAGATGAGCAATTTTAGAGCAAGTAAGAAAACTCAGCAAAATGAGACAACAAATTAGGAGTGAGTATTAAGGAGGTTAGCAAAAACAAAGTGGCAAAATGCAGAAGAAACATAGTTGATGGTTTAGTATTAGAGTCATAGAAGCTAGTTTGACAAGTAACAGTGTGAGGGGAAATAAGAGTAAAAGAAAATTAGTATCAAGCTTGACAAGTTTGAAGGTCAGTGGAAAAGATGACGACCTGCAATGTAATAAATGGAGAACAATTACAGTGATGGATGCCCTTCTGTCATGCAGTAGTCATCTGGCTGAATTCAAAACACAGGCAAGAGCAACCATCTGCAAAGTTGTCATGAGTCAATAACAATTCAACAGCACATGACAAAAGTACATCAAGCACAATTGTACTTCCTATACTGAGCCAACAGATATAGCCAACATACTGGTCAACATATTCAGTGCCAACTTTACCCTCCCCAAAGGCCCTATACAAGAAGAAAGCCTGGTACTCACCATTTCTGTGACACAGGTAAAAACTGCATTGTCCAAATCCCAAGAATACATCATTCATGGGACCGGATAATATTCTTGGCTGCATCCAACATGAACTACAAAATAAACTGGCACCACACCTGTGTGCCCTGTTCAGTCACAGTATTATCTCAGGCTTTGTCCCTAATGAATGGCACACTGCTACAGTCATCCTCTCTACAAATGGGGAACAACTACAGACCCTGGGAACTACCACCCCATTAGCCTGACGAGTCTGAGTATCCAAAGCTATGGAGCACATCATCATGGACCTGCTCAACAAAGATATAGGCAATCTCCAAACTCTTGACCCCACACAGTTTGGCTTTGTCAAAGGGAGATCCTGCCTGCTGAACCTGGTTGACTTCTTCGAGGCAGTCACCAAGGCTGTGGATGAGGGTAAGGCAGTGCATACAGCCTACCTTGACCTGGCCAAGGCCTTTGATACCATTTTCCACTCGGGTATCCTTGATAAACTCACCAAACTAGGCATTAATTCTTATATCACTAGTTGAGTTGCAAACTGGCTCACAGACAAGATCCACAGAGTGAAAGTTGCAGATTCTAAGTCAGACTGTCAACCAGTCATGAGTGGAGTCCCACAGGGTTTGGTCATGAGCCCTCTCCTATTTGGCATCTACTTCTCAGAAGTCCAGGCTAACACAGAGGGACACTGGCTGACCAAGTTCACTGATGACTGCAAGCTAGGAGTCATTATCAACTCCTCAAGTGATGCAGACATCCTACAAAAGGGCCTCTCTACGACTAATAACTGGCGTTGGAAGCATGGCCTTAATCTTAAAGCCAAAAAATGCATCATCATCATTCTCTTTGGAAAAAACTCAGCTACCACAAATTACCACATCAACAGGAGCCCACTAAACACTGAAGGGGCCATAAGAGATCTGGGCACCCAGGTTGATAGCCACCTCACCTTCGACCACCATGTTGCCACTGTGGTCAGAAAATCCTTCTACAGGGCACATCTTATAACCAAAGGGTTTACATCCAGAAAGAAAGAGGACATTATCCCTCTCTACACATCCCTTATTACACCAGTCATCAAATATTGCCCCTTTTTGCATGTACCTGACCAACAGATGGAGAGGCCACAAAAGTACCTCAAAAAAAGGATCCTAGGCCTTATACACATGTCCTACATGGACAGACTCAAGGAACTTCAGCTGTTCTCAGTCTCTTATCGTCTACACAGAGGTGATCTCTGCTTGACTTGCAAAGCCATGTCTGACCCAGCCCTACTTGAAATGCTACACCTAAAGAAATCCCAACCCCCACACCACATGCTTCAGAGACCACAACCTTACTACTACGATCAACAGAACATGCTGGAGGGACAGGTTCATCTCCCAAAGACTGCCCATACTCTGGAATAAGCTTCCCATTCATGTCAAGCAGAGCCCCTTGCTGGCCTTCTTCAAGAGAAATCTTGACAAGTGGATGGGTAATAGAAAGTTCACCCTAGGGATCACTCCAGTTGCCCTACTGGATAGGGCCACTGTGAACTAACATTGGGTGGTACTGTGTCGGGAAAGTTGTTTGGGCTAGGCTTGTAAAGGCTCCAGGGTGATAAGCCTAGTACACACCTATGAACCTATGAACTGCAATTTTGAAGGTGGCTCATTCTAATGCAAGCTAACATTCATTTGACAACTCACTTTGTCCAGTTTAGAGTCAAACTGAGCCCAGAGACTATCCTGGTACCAAATGGATTCAAAGTAAGAAAAAAAGCCATAGAGAGAACACCAGTATGTGACAGGATGCAACCATGCACTCTCAAACACAGCATGTGCAGCTGCACATTATTTGGAGGATTGAGAAATCACCTACAACATGTATTTAGAATGCTTGAAGAAACTGAAACACCTTGCAAAACCCCATGCAGCTAAAGGGAGATACGCAGTGTACACAGAAAGCAACTCAGCTAAGAAACTGTAGAACCAAGTATTATAAGTTAACAATGCTGACAGCTGTTGCCTGTTCACCAGTTCTGTGGTTGGAGTTGTGCAGAATTAAATATTCATGCCCCTCTAAATAACAGCCCATTGGAGCTTTCTTACTTATGATGTGAACTTACCTGTAAGTTTATCATACCAACTCAAAAATACTGCCATACTAACTAATTTATTATCAAAAAGCCTCAAAAGTCATTGTTAGTCAATGGACCTTCATTCATTTGCTTATTAGCCAGTTCATTAAAGCATGATCAGTTAAGCCTAGCAGGCAGGACAGGCATTTAATAACATGATTTATAATTTACTACCAAGATTTGTTGATCTTAGTGACCTTAGGTGTAGTTCTATTATTTACTGTAAAAAAAAAACAGAGCACTGCGACCTATATGTGGGATGTGCCTGCCTTAAACACTTTTAACCCTCTGTTGTTTGTCAAAGGACAATTGAACAGGTTTTAGTAAATTAGTCATTGATTAGATGTTCTATTTTCTAACCAATGTGGGGTGCATTATTTACTTAACTGGTAACTTGCACAGTGGAATACACATGCATGATACAAGAGCTGTTATAGGGCGGTCTCAAAAAACAATGTATGAAAAACAAACCATGAGTCCAGTTCTGAGGTGAAAGTTTTGCAGAATTAAATTTTTGTGCCACTTAGGATTACAGCCCATTGGAGTTGTCTTACTGATCCTGTGCATTTGGCTTCAGCCACATGCATTCCGTTCCTTAACCAGCTTCACAGTTCATGATCCTCAGGGGTACCTAATCCAATTCTGTAGTTTTTTTTTTTTTTACAATACTAAACTGCATACCTAAAACAGAAAACCATGGAAGATACTACAACTGAGCAGTCTGTGAGTGGACAACATCACCGTTTCCTAAGGATTCTAGACATTCCTGTGAATCTGTTGTTGAATACTGTTATACAAGCTGGTATGGATGAAACTTTTTCTAATCAACGTTTACCAGAATTTTTTCAGCAATATAAGAATCTAGAAAATATGATGTATAAATACAAGAGACTGCAATGGCAAAGGTTACATCTTCAAGCTTCGTTGGAAGCCAAAATTATTCCACGAGGCTTAAGAATTCTGAATATGCCCACCTATGGTGATACATATCCAGTCCTGCTACGTAAATGGCAAGAATTAAATTTACAATTTAGTTCTCAATATATGGAACTTTTAATAGACTTTTTTTCACCTATTGAAGCTGACTTAAAAGCACAGATTATTGATCTTGAAACAAAAATCACTGACAATTTTTCTTGTGATATTACATTCAACAAAATGAGTCAACTACAGGATAATATATTTGCTTATGAGAAGAAACTGCAGTCTATTAAGTTATCTAAACTTAGTATATCTAAACTTAACAGAGATAAAACCGACTTTGCAAGAAACAATGTCTTTTCTTGGCCGAAAGAAGTTAAAACTACATCTATTCAAAGTAATGGTCCCTTTAAAGCAAATACTGCATTGCAGGGAAACACGACTGGCTCCTCTGGTCCTGTTTCCGGTTCTATGAATGATCGGGGAGTTATGGCGCCCGTATCTACAAATGCTACAGAAGTGGAACCAGGTTTGCAAATTCCTGTTACTGCTACTTTGGCAGTTCCTACTACTACAGACGATCGGGGAGTTGTGGTGCCCGTATCTACGAACGCTATGCAAACAGAACCAGGTATGCAACCTTCTTTTACTGCTTTTAGCAGTTTGGAGACTTCCTTTGCCACTGACAAGTTTATTAATGATGTGCGTCCCATTTACGCATCAGCAGTAATGCCTTCAACTTCAAATGTATCTGCAGTTAATAATACTCAAGGGCAAGAACTAAACAAGGAAACGAGTGTTGTTTTAGACAAGACAAAGAAGGGGGACTACTCTTTGAGAACAGCCCTGCCATACAGAGCTCGGTCGAAGAGCTTTACACACAACGGCAAGACATTCAAGAGCCAGCACATGGATGTGATAGCTCATCAATCCAAAAAGAGACGCATGTAGTCTCAGACTTAGTTATAAATATTTCTTCTTTTGTGTTAAATAGTGAACAGCTTAGTGTTCTTAATAAAGGTTTATCCTTTATTCCTGCAAGGAGGGCCGACCCAGCAGAAATGTTGAAGGACTTAAGACTACTTGGCAGAAGTCTTTCCCTGAAGTGTTTGTTTCCTACAGATACTACTGCAGGTAATAAAGGACATAATATATACAGAAAACCTAGTACCTTTGTTCCAGCTTTACCAACAGGTATTCAACGATTCATAGATGTATGTGAAATTGCTTTTAGAGAATTAAACAACTTAACTGATACTAGTATGTCATTTTATAACTTGACAGTAGATGAACACAGAGCCCTGTAAGAATTACAAAATATACATTCAATAGTTATTAAGCAGGCAGATAAAGGAGGCGGTATAGTGTTAATGGACAAGGATTTATATGTCACACAAATGGAGAAACTTTTACTTGATACGCATACATATCAATGCATTTCCAAGCCTACTGTTAACGCTATTATAGATAAAGTTTCTTTTTTAATTTTTGATTTACTAATCACGAATTTAATAGATGATTCACTTTATAAGTATTTTAATGTGTATAAACCACTTGTTCCCAGGGTATATGGCCTACCAAAAATACACAAAAATTTGTTATCTCCACCCATGCGTCCTATTGTTTCAGGCACTGGGTGGTGTACTGAACCTCTCTCTATTTATGTAGAGGGATGTTTGCATGGTTTGTTGGCAAACTGCCATACAATATTGAAGGATACAAAGATGTTTTTACAAAGGCTTTATGATAGAATGGAAAGTGTTGATGTTAATGAGAATTTTGTCCTTGTTACATTAGACATTGAATCCTTATTCACTAGTATACCTAACACCTGGGGTGTTGACAGCGTTAGGGATTTTCTTTATGTGAATAAGTGTTTCACCAACACTAAGATACAGTTGATTTGTAGTCTCTTAGAGATTATCCTAGAGAACAACATTGTTTTATGTTCCAGGAGCAATTCTTTTTGCATAAAGTTGGTGTGGCCATGGGCACTGCATGTGCAAATAGCTACGCCAACTTGGCTTTGGTCAGCTGGGAAGAGCAAAATGTGTTGTCAAACAATAATCCATTCTTTGGACAAATACTTTGGTACGTCCACTTTGTAGATGACGTGTTTATGCTGTGGAGAAGCTCTGGTATTGATTTGGCACAGTTTGTGGAATATTTGCATTCAACTACTGATTTTTTAAGGTTCACTTACCATAGTTCCAACACTGACATCAGTTTCCTTGATGTGCAGATTAGTAAATCTGTTTTAAATAGTCTTTGCAGTAATATTTATTTTAAACCCACTAGAAAAAATACTCTTTTGTACAAATCTAGTATGCACCCTAGACACGTTCCTAGGAATGTGCTCAAGGGTCAGGTTTTTAGAACACTGCGACTGCATAGCAGAGATGAAGATGCAGTAGTTGCCCTATCTAATTTAAAAACAGAATTTTTACATAGGGAATACTCGCTTGCAGACATTGAACAGACTATCTCTAATGCCTGGAAGCTGAGAAGCACTAGATGTAAACCTTATTTTAATGCTGGTGATGCTGTTGACAATACAAGATATACTAACAGAACTAGTAATGATTTTAGAGTGGTGTTTCAGTTTTCCAGTAACATCAATCAATACTTAGATGTAGTCAAAAAGCATTGGTATTTGCTACAAGAAGTGCCTGGACTGGTAGACAAGGTCGGACATTCTCCTATTTTTAGTTTTAGAAATAATAAATCCCTTAAACAACATCTATGTCATGGTGAATTATCTAGAATTATTATTAGATCCAATCGGCATGGTACTTTTCCATGCAGGAATTGCAGTGCTTGTCAATTTATATATAGCAAAAATAAATATGTACATTCTACTAGGAAATTTTCTTTGTACACTAATCAATACACTGATTTCAGATCTACAGATGTGGTCTATTATTGTTTTTGTGTACAATGTCCTGCTTTTTATGTAGGAAAAACAAATAGAATGCTTAAAGATCGTATTCTAGACCACCTAAGAGATATTAGTAATAATAAACCATCAAATGCTCTAGCCAATCATGTTATGTCCAATGGCCGTTCTCATTCCTTTAAGTTCTTTGTTCTACAACATATTCATAGAAACCCCAGAGGTGGTGACATTGAGAATATCACAGAGGGACATGAACAGAAGTGCATTTTGAAACTTAATGCTGAAAAGTATCCTGGTTTGAATGCTACTACTTCCTTGGTCCCTTTTTTAAAGGCTAGACATCTCAAGCATTAAGATTAGCCAAGTTATTTCAAAATTAGTCTAATGTATTTAACTATTAGTTTCCAAGTATTCTATTTAACTTTTCCCTTCCTAGTATTTTCCCATGTTTTATAATGATTTTATAAGTTTTTAAGTGCTTTCTCATGTATAGTATTTGATTCCTTCTTGTACAATGTTTTTAAGCAATGTTTTTAAGCAATGCTTTTTTTAGTTTGAGCATGAGGCTTAATTGTTTTTCACTGCTACTTAATCATTGTGTGATTTTTATTGATTAATTGGCATTTTAGAATCTCTATTTAAACCTGTGCATTTTTTACTGTGGTGTCTGATGAAGCAACTTTGGTTGTGAAAGTGCTTACCACTTTGTACTTTGCTGTGATTAAATGTTTGCTGTGTGTTATCTTGGTGCATTTTTTACTTTTTACTTTTTTACTTTATTTTTTACTTTTTATTTTTTACTTTTTTACTTTTTATTTTTTACTCTTTATTTTTTACTTTTTATTTTTTACTTTATTTTTTACTTTTTACTTTTTAAACTGCATACCTCTCAGCTGACCATATTTTCATAGAATGTCCATATTTTTGCCCCATATTTTTTATCTGTTCCTCATAAAATTTCTTATTTTCTGGCAAATCTTTGGGTATTACAGTCACTAAGTAATGACATACATTTGACTTTCAGACTTCATATTCTTCAGAAAATACTTGCTAACACAAATCCAGTTCTAGCAACTGTCTAAGTTTTTAAGGGCAATATTTAAAATATCTCCCTATTTTTGGGCCTCTGGCCCCCCATGATTTTAGGCTTTGTCCAAGTTTCTTGTGCTAGATGGTTGAGAGATACACTGGCAGGTGCACAATCTGCAGATGACCCACAAATAGTATCCCGTTCTATACACAGTAAGTTCATTTTATTTACTATGCTTTCCTAGACCTAAGCTATACAACTTCTATACTTTTAATAGATGACATATCAATTTCAGATTTCCTGATCTCTCTGTGCCCATTTCCAGAACTGTAGCTATAATACACAGTTCAGGTATAGGATAGACATAGATTTACTCATGTTTGTTGGGGTTTTGTCTTGAAGGTGACGTCTCAGTTTTAAAATCCACTTGTTAACCTATTTATAACCCGTACAATAACCATGCATTGTAGCTGTTATGCCATGCATGAATTTGCAATGTTTTCATCTCATCTTTGAGTTTCGGTGTTATGGTATTTCGATCTACTGAAGTAGATCTGCCACAACATATCTCTGTAGAAATATTATTACACTAGCACTAAATGTCATGTACTCTATAAAAGTGAAGCTTTCTTTCACCACACATACGTTATCTTAAATATCCATATAGGTTTATAGGGCCATACTAGGCTAATGACCACCAGGGTCTTTACAAGCCTAGCCATGCAACAACTCAACCCAGTTTTATCCCAGAGTTCCTTGGACGCCTATATGGAGAGGTATGTTAGTAAAGAGGTAGCAAACTGTTATGTGTGTGTGTGTTGAGGATAATTCCATCAGAGACATGGGGCCAGACCAGGAGTGAATTTGGGATTTCCTGTCCAATTATTTTGATGGAAGTGATATGTCTACACAATTTCAACATAAATCTACTTGTTATTAGGCATAGAATCAGAGTCAAAGTACAGTATATAATTAATTCTCCAAGTACATCTCTCTGAAACTGTGACTAACAAATAACAAACATTGTCTGAGACATTGCTTTTTATATGTATATACCAAGCAAAGGCTTACCTCAAAATTGTGCTTAATCCCTCTATAATCATTTTTAGAATACTTGGTTGATTTTGGTTAATAAATGTAGACAATCACTACAGCTACAGTTTCCTTTAACCACAGGAAATGCATACTAATTCAAGTCCTTTCATTCGGTCTACTTTAAGTACTTTAAGTCAGCAGTGGTATTTAAAATTTGTCTCTGATTTAGTCCTTTGTACATGATTGTTTTTGGTTTTGTCCTTGGCTGTATATATATATATATATGTGTGTGTGTGTGTGTGTGTGTGTGTGTGTGTGTGTGTGTGTGTGTGTGTGTATGTATGTATATATATATATATGTGTGTGTGTGTGTGTGTGTGTGTGTGTGTGTGTGTGTGTGTGTGTGTGTGTGTGTGTGTGTGTGTGTGTATGTGTATATATATACATATATATATATATATATATATATATATATATATATATATATATATTTTTTTTTTGTTTGTTTTTTTTGCCCTGATGGGACTAGTGGAGTTTCTTTTAATTTAAAGTTACATGGCTATGACTGTGTGTGTGTGCATTCAGTGTGTTCAGAATGCCACAGGCAGGGTGCAGACAACACATCTCACATTAATCTTGTCATCTCTGTTTAGCAGGCTCTGCATGGGTTGCCACTTGCTTATTTAACATTCTTGCATTAATCTGTCATATTTTTCACAACTGAATTTTTTCCTGTTGGAAAAAATCTCTGATACCCAACTGTCCTGCCTCTGTCAGCTTAGCCAAGCTAGGGAGAGATAGAGAGAGAGAGACTGCTAATGTATCCAAAGATGTCTGCATATACCTTTCTATTAGGCAACAGTCCCATAAAATTCACTGCCACCACTGGTTTAAGCCTTACACTCTAATACTTCCTTTATAAGGTCTTTGAAGGCTTAAGTTTTCATTTTTTTTACATTAGTTAGAATATCTAGTCCTGACCACTGCTTTTTTTATTCTCCTTGCAATATATGTTGTATTATTATCTTTTATATCACACAGTGATTACTTTTTTCTTATGCATATAATTTTAACAATTACATAATAGTGAATTTTTTTGTCACCAAAAACATCCTGCCATAGGAAAGTAGTCACAAAGCTTCAACATAAACATGCTTATTCTTGATCCTTTACATCTGGAATTACATAACCCCTACATGCTAGTGGATCCAAGCATGCTTTCCAGACATTCTCCGGACGTAGTGCACCCTTACTTGAAACACATTAATACAGAACTGTCCTTGCAGTATCAGACTCCTGGCAGTTGATAAGTTTGTCATACAGTGATATGTCATGCCTGATGTGTCTAGTTTTGTTAACAAATACCTTTTGACCAGGTACATCTGATTCTCCCTAAACAGTTTCAAGTAGGTGAATACTATGTCAGCATTCCATGTGTCACTCTATTATAATATGTGTATAGGTCCTAAAAATGTTTCAAAGCTGGTCCACTTAAGATGAACCCTAAAACAAAAATGCGAAGAAAGCTTGATATAATTTAGCCTTATATGCAGAATGATTCTTCTTCAGAAGGACTTTAGTTGAGACTTATTGTATGGGAGACTATAATCTGTTTCCTAATGTGTGTAAGTCAATCTTGCTCTGGGTGTTCAGTTAGAAATGCTTTTCAAACCAACAGTATCAGCTATAAAAGGACCACAAGACTGTTGATAACCAAAAAAGCATATAATGACTAAACTATACTATGTGATCAATTCACCTATATAAACGAGTGTGCACGATGTGCAGTGGTGAATGGCATGTCACTGCTTCCATGTGTAGACACCATTGGGTATGGGGCACTTGTGCCAGCTAAGACCCTACGGCCTGGCATATTATTTCTATGTACATTGTTCACACTCTTGTATGAGTGGTACCCTATGAACAAATTCCACAACTGTTACACTTCTCTGTATATCTGTCATCAGCAAAACATTAACCCTGGGATCTGCATTAAATTCCTTACCAGTGGTGTCACTCAAGGTCAGCCCTCAAACCTGAGAAGATAACAATAGGGACTCGGTACCAGAGATGGTAGTCTGTCTGCTAAGCTGGTTCCATGACCAAGTTGGATAACATTCTGACCACAGCCTTGAAGGACTGGGTCAGTTAGTGGCACAGCAGGAAGTAATTGTCGTCAGTGCCAGTTCCCTTATCAGATTCTCCCACATGATAAAAACCTACGATTTAGGATTCCAAAATTCTGTGTTTGATGTGCCTAACTGCTAGTAAACCAGAGAAATTAATAAATCAATGGAAAGCAAGGCACTCAAGTGTCCATGGGAATTATCAGGGTAACAAAAAAAAAAAAAACAGCCCGCTTCATGTAGCAGCAGTCAGTGTTGATCAGGTGTGCTTAGAGATAAAAACACATTCCAGTTTTCTGCCTTTCTGCAATTATGTCTAAGGCATAAAAACATAGAGATGAGACGGTTATGATTTCTGCACATACAAAGCATGATACGCAATGCATGCTTATTCTGGAAGAGGTGGGACTGCATGACACATGCTTAACTTCAGTATTATCAGATCATTATAAATTTGTTTTGTCCGTGTGGTACAAATAAAGTACACAAGCCTTTATGGAATGAGATGTGGTAAATGTTTTAAGATCCAGCATCTATACACCACTACACACATGAATTTGCACTAGCTAACTCACATCCTTGATTAGGCATGCTTATATGGAGGTGAGCAGTACATGCAGTCTCCCTCAGGGAAGATATCCTGATAGAACAGCAAAAAATGTATGCAGTACATGAATACTTTATGTCTACATAATCAGGGGACCTTAAGTGTCCCACAGCAGCCTAAAATAATGTATTATTATTTATAAAATACACGCAAATACAACAAAATGCAATGACATATAAGCATTAGGGGAGATTGAACTCAAGCCATGTATTGTATTGTCCCATTTAAGTACCACCATTGGGATCGGTATACTTTAAAGCATATTGGAATTATTCATTTTATAACAGCACTGACTACTCAAATACATGTTCATTACCATGTTACAAAAAGGAAGCATCTGAATCCTAAATGAATGCTGAGAAATTGTCTTATAACTAGGAACAGCCTGACTGGGGCTGTCCTGGCTGTATCAGCAAATTAAACTCGAACAAACTGAGCAGCAGTCGTAAAGACAAAGGTTCCAGCCCGATTGGTATCATTTACTTCATTTTCACTTGAGATTATGTTGTTTCAACACACACACACACACACACACACACACACACACACACACACACACACACACACACACACACACACACATATCAAGCAAATGTAGCCAAGTGTAAAAAACGTCTGAGTTTCCTAGACTAATCATGTGGGGGATGTACTGTAATTTAATCTTGAAGATACTTGCAGTATCATGATATTTTCTCTTTTTCACCCATTATACCGCCTCACTTCATTTGTCCTGGCATTCTCTCAGCTCCATACACCCCTATACTTGCTGTCAACCACATCTGGTAGGAATACTAGTACACTTCAGGTTTATGGGGTCATTTCCTATTTACAGTATGTGCTATAGTGCTTCTCTAAGGGCACATTTATAGATGGAATGATGTGCAGGTCTCCAGGCCTATCTCACATATAAATAAAACTCAGGTAACAACACTTCAGCATGCTAGTTCATCCTTCTGTATTGTTCCCTTCTTATCAACATTCAACTTTGTCATTTTTTTTCTACTTTGACCTTCTGTCACATCTTCTATTTGCTCTGAAGCATCAGTCTTGCATCGTTCCCTGGTATCATTTTGTTTTTCACATGATTTTTGCACGATCAAATGTACTGCTTCCAAAAAAGGAAACGATCAGTAAAGGTTAGGGCAGCCTCATTGCTCTTTTCATATCCTAATCCCATTTGTCTAGTTGTTTACATATCCTAATCCCATTTGTCTAGTTGTTTACATATCCTAATCCCATTTGTCTAGTTGCTTACATATGTGGGTAATCTCTGAAATCGTAAACACACAATGACTGAAACTATAAGCTTTGCTGACATATCAAAATCAATTCCACCTGCATTGTGATGTTTTAGTATGGTGTAATGTGATGTAATACGGCAGAACACCATGGGAGAGTGAAGAGCATTATATAATCATGAAAACAAAACTCCAGAAATGGCGCTAGAACCCCCTCCCCATATAAGTAAACATATGAATTACCTGCAGCTCTGCCATAGTGTACTGTTAGTGTAAAATGGAATTATGAAGAAACACATCTTATATTTTAAATAATATCAATGTGTAGTGTGTTCTCCATTGTTGTCCCATGTCTCTACACTAATGTGAATTATTGTGGATACTGATATTCTGTACATATGTATGACCATGAAGAAAGAGACATTTACAGTGCAATGACTTAATGTTTCTACTGTAAGAGGGGGAATTAGGAAGAAGAGGCAGAAGAAACCTTTTACCATGCAGAATGGGCGTGTTTCACAACTGCTATGTGTATGTGACTTCTGTGGGTTAAAAGTAACTATTTTGTGGGGAAAAAATTAGAAAATGATTTACATAAGATTTACTGCTTAGTGATGAGAAAAAAAATGCTGGCTGTACATTTAAAATACTTGGCAATCACAATGGTCTGTGTTTTAGGGTAGCTACCAAAATTCTTAATGGATATATCAGGTGTTTATCTTCAAAATGGAGTTCAGTGTCCTAAACCGGTAAGTAGTCATTCACATGTATACTGGAAAATATTTAGCTTAGCAGATCTAAGATGTCACACTGCTGAACATGACCTCCGCTGTGAAGTAGCATAGCTTCAGTGGCATAGTGAAGTTTGAGATATCTACGGCACACTGTCTAGGTTGATCAGTATGCTGCATTTGTGTACTATATATTTTTTAATCCATGATTTTTTAATTATTCCTAATTTCCATATCTGCTTATCTTTCATGATTTCCTTTTACTCCTATACTGACTATATAATGCATTCAAGTACACTGCTGAAGAAATACATCTCAGTATGCTGGTAAAATATTGTACAGGTAAATCATCCCGCATCACACAGGAATAGCCTTACACATGTAGATAAAATGCATTTCCTTATGAAGTACGGTTGTGTAAAATCTTATCTTAATGGTAGATGTACTTGCCTTCACTGCTGCAGTATTCAGAACATTCAGGATTCTCTGCCATGGAAGCCCATCCTCCAGCCAGTATATCATATACTTCCTGTTGCATTTAAAGGTAAGCCTGAATGTCACTCAAACGCTCCTTGCATACTGTAAGGCATAAATGTGACATTCAGGCTTACCATAAACAGAACTGATTGCCCCAGTAGGAACACCAGTCTAAGGAATCCAAGAGGTAACCTGTACATCCAGGAAGGAAAAGACTAGGGGGAAGGAGGGAAGGAGTGAATACTGCAGCAGTGAAGACAAGGACATCTACCATTATGGTAAGAGTTTACACAACTGTACTATGTCATCACATTCACTGCTGCAGTATTCATAACATTCTGGAGAGTGCCAAAGCTCAAGGAAACTTGGACGAGAGAAGGAGAAAAAGAAGAGTCCCCTAAAAAGCCATAGAAATGAGCACTAGCAAAATTGGCCCTAGCTCTAGAGATACCATCCAACTTGTAGTGTGTAGTAAAGGTATGCACAGAAGAGCAGGTAGCTGCTTCATGAATATAATTAGTATCTAAACCCTTGAAAAAACACCCTAAGTAGCCACTGCTCTAGTAAAATGAGCCTTGACTGAAGAAGGAAGGCTGTTGCTATGAAGATGTAACCAAAGAAAATGGCCTTAGAAATCTAAGAATAAATAGTTTGCTTGGATACAGCTAGACCCAAAGATCTAGGATGGAAAGAAACAAACAGCTGATCAGATCTGCAAATAGCCTTAGTCTGATACAAATAAAATATGAGTTGCCTATGCACATTCAAAGTATGCAGCACCCTCTCACTATCAGACTGTGGAGAGGGGAAAAAAGTAGGCAGATTAATAGACTGATTAAGGGAAAGCTCATTAACCACCTTAGGCATAAAAGAGAGATTACTGCTTAAGGACATCCTGTCCTCATAAAAAATAAAAAAAAAAATCTGCACAGCAAACAGGTATAGGTAATCACTGGAAAAAAAAAACGCACACAACTGGAAAAACAGACACAGATAAACAAAACAATGGTGAAAAAAAAACACATTTGGACGGGTGGAAAAAAAGTTCTGTTTATGGTAATTAATGGGGTATGGGGGGGGGGCAAAGCTTCTCACATGTCAAATACAGTGGGGCTTCCCCCTTGAAAAAACACTGTTTTATGCTGTACTTTCTTATGCTGAACATTTTCAATGATTTGTTGGAAACTCATCAGTTGTAAATTATTTTCAGTTCTTTCTCATTGTCTTCTTCACCTCTAATTTTGATTCAGACTCCAGCTGGCTAGCTTTTCTACTGAAGGAAGTAACCTTAAACTCGGCATTTGCTCAGCATACCTTGGTCATCGCTGTCCATTTCCTTTCTTTCCAACATTATCTCAGTGCTTGATCCTTTCTCTCCTACTTCTCTAAATGTAGTTTCATTCTGCTTGGATATATAAATCTAAATTGGCTTCACTACTTCAGCAACAATTTACAAAAGCCTTAACCACTTCATGGACTTGTACAAGTGGTAAAGTTTTCAATCTAGTCCAACCTCAGTATAGACAATGATCTACTAAATAAACTAACGGTCATTATCTGTCCCCTTGTGGTCAATTTAAAAAAAAATTAAGCATTTATTGTTAAATTCTATACCTTGTCTTCAAACAAGTATTTAGACCTTTTTTTCTTAATTAGAAGTTCCATTGTGAGGGCATGAGCCCTTTGATAATATATATATATATATATATATATATATATATATATATATATATATTTTTTTTTTTTTTCCTCTTTTGGCAGTCAGTCAGTCCTAATTCTGGAATGTTGTAATATTTTCCTGTAAAACTGAAATGCTGTATTTGAATATTTTGGTGACTTGAGAAAGATGTAAGTTATTAGACATGAAACCAAAATGAAAGTATAATGCATATCAGGTTTGCCAAGTACATCTCTCTGAAAAGTTAACTGGCAAATGTCAAACCATGTCTGTACATATTTACATATATATGCTTGCCACAAATCAAAGTATTACATGTCTGCACAGCTTCATAATATCCATTCTATAAAAGATAGCTGTATGACTTATGTTAATGCTGAAGAATGCAGTATATGCTATGACATGCCTCTGTTTAAATGACATTACATTAGAACTAAGTGTTATGTATTATATATATGTGAAGCTTTCTTTTACCACAGTTATGCCATCACAAATAAAGGAGACATGGCCCATATTATTTCAACACAAATCTGCTTGTTAATAATTAGGCATGGAGTCAGAGTCAAAGTACAGTATATAAATAACCCCCCAAGTATATATCTAGGAAAATGTGACCAACAAATTGTCAAATATTCTTTGATTATAGTTTTTAATTTATATATCAAGCAAAACCTTTCCTCAAAATTAGGTTTGTTCTTCTGTTTTTTTTTTTTTTTTTTTTATAAGAAAGTCTGGTGGGTTTCAGTTAACAAATATTGACTGCCATTACAGTATTATTCTTCTTTTACCTCAGGAATGCATGCCGATTCAAGTCCTCTTATTTTGTCTACTTTTAAGTTAGCAGTGCAAGTATCTGAAAAGGATTTCTGATTTGGACTTTCGTCCTCGATTATATCGTATTTTCTGGTTCTATAGGCAAGAAGATGAGAGATATGCTTATTACAAATATTTATGATCTCTGATTGGACTCATGGAGTTTCCTTTAATTAGAGTTGCATAACTGCAATTGTGCATGTCTTCAGCATGTTCAGAATCCGACAGGCAGAGTGGATACCAGTACATCTCACTTTAATCATATCGTATCTGTTTAGCAAGCTCTGTATGAGTAGTCAGTTGCTTATTTAACAATCTTGCATTAATCTATTATTACCTACACAACTCAGTTCTTTCCTGTTTTAAGGATTATGGTACCCTATGTCAGTTTATCTGTGCCAGAGGGAGACTGCAGATGTATCCAAAGATGCTTCTGCATTCCTCAAGGAGGTGTGGCTTTCCTTTGAGGTAATTGTTACATGGAGTTCACTGCCATCCCTGGTTCAAGCCTTGGATTCTGATAGTTCCTGCATAACATCTTAGAAGGTTTATATTTTCATTGGTCTTTTGAGATTAGTTAGACAACTTAGTCCTGACCATTGTTTTTTATTCTCCCTTCAATATTTGTTTTGTTAATTTTGATATCTCGTACTGATTAATTTTCTGTTATGGATTTCATTTTTAACTATTAAAATATTCTGTCACTCAAACTGTCCTGCCACAGAAAAGTATTCATAAATCTTCAGCATAAAAATGCTTGTATTCTTCTTCCTTTACATATACAATCACATAGGTTCATAGGTTCATAGGTGTGTACTAGGCTAATGGCCCTGGAGCCTTTACAAGCCTAGCCCTAAAGAACTTCCCAGGCACCGTGCTACCCAATGTTAGTTCACAGTGCCCCTATCCAGTAGGGCAACTGGAGTGATCCCTGGGGTGAACTTTCTGTTACCCATCTACTCGTAAGATTTCTCTTGAAGAGGGCTAGTGAGGTGCTCTGCTTGACATGAATGGGAATCTTATTCCAGAGTATGGGCAGTCTTTGGGAGATGAACCTGTCCCTCCAGCATGTTCTGTTAATTGTGGTAATGAGGTTGTGATCTCTGGAGCATATGGAGCGGGGGGATTGGGATTTCTTTAGGTGTAGCATTTCAAGTAGGGTGGGTTGGACATGGCTTTGTAAGTCAAGCAGTGATCACCTCTAAATAGATGATAAGAGACTGAGAACAGCTGAAGTTTCTTGAGTCTGTCCATGTTGGTCATGTGTTTAAGGCCTAGGATCCTTTTTGTGAGGTACTTTTGTGGCCTCTCCAGCTGTTGTAGATATCTGGTCAGGTACATGCCAAACAGGGCATTATGTTCAAGGATTGGTCTAATGAGGGATGAGTAGAGAGGGATGATGACCTCTTTCTTCCTGGATGTGAAACCTTTGGTTATAAGATATTTATTTATTTATTTTATTTTATTTTACATTTGTTAACTGGGTTAGTCTGGCTAAGCATTTGGCTTATTTTCAGCAGAGACCCGGGGAGAAAAGCTCCTCAGGACTAGAAAACAATTTATTTATTTTTAGTAACATAGTAGTAACAATCAGACAGGATCTTACAAGCAGAGACCTGGAGAGAAAAAAAGCTCCTCAGGCAATTCAATTATACAGAGTATTAACAATTGGTAGACAAGTATGTGAGTTGTTACAAACAATGTTTTAAACAATTAGCAGAATAAAATGTGAATAGTTACAATATTATTTAAGCTGCTTAGAGCAAAATGAGTTAATAGTTAGGCAGATGCTTATTTAAAGTGGGTAGGATCTAGTCGTATAAGAGTTTGGAAACAAGAAAGGAAAGTAAGAATGGCTAGTAGGAGATGTAGGGAAGGTAGAGTATAGGAGACAGACTAGACAGGTAGGTTGTTTTGAGACTGTAAGAGTTAAGAGTGGTTGGAGATAGAGGAAGGGAAGAGGTAGAAGAGGCAGGGAATAGTGTTAGAGATACATTAAGAGTGAGGTGGTGAAATAGGTGAAAGGATGGTGGTTTCAGGGTGGTTGGCTACAGTGGCAAGACCACTTTGTTTTTATGTATTTCCTTGTGGCTAATTTTAAACTTTTGCTATGCTGGAGGGATTTTATTTACAAGGGGAGTAGGTTCCAGGATGTAGCTGGGTTATAGTTATAGAGAAGGCAGCCTATTTTGGTTTTGGGTTTGTAGATGTCTAATAATTCTTGATTTGAGCTGTGTAGCATCCTAGCAGGGGAATATTTGGATATGATAGTGGAGAGGCTGGGGCAGAAGGAGGGTAGATAGAGGATAGAGTGGATGATTTGTAGTTGGTATAGTTGGATCAGTTGAGGGAATTCTGGCCAGTCTAGTTGCTGTAGTGCCAAGCAGTGGTGTGACTTGTAGGTTTGGTTAGCTGCAAATCTGGTGATCTTATTATAGGTAGTTTCAAGCTTGAAAATAAGTGTAGAATTTAGGTTTGTGAATATGTGGCAGCTGTACAGGACTGTTGGGAGTAATAAAGTCTGGGAAAGAGTTATTCGGGCAGTGTTAGTTAAGTATTTCTTGCTACCGAAAAGGTGTCCAAGTTTCTGATGAGTTCTTTTTACCGAGTTAGTAATATGGAGATCAAATTTAAGCTGATTATCTATTGTAACACCTAGCAATTTAGTACTAGATTCAGCTGAGATTATAGTGTTGTTGCAGGATAAGATGGTAAATGTACTTTTGAATGTGGTGATGTTTTTAAGGAGGAAGAGTAGGAGCTTAGTTTTTTTTGGATTAAGTATTAGTTTGTTATCACTAAGCCAAGTCTCAATGGTGTGGAAGGATGCTTGGGTAGTTGAGTGGAGGTCAGTTGGGTTGTCAGCAATGGTTATAATAGTTGAGTCATCAGCATATTGCACAAGAGATGACTGGGGACAAGAGGAGTAGAGCAAGTTGGTGAAAATATTAGAGCAGTGATATGCCAGATACAAGGACTTTCTGACCACAGTTGCAATACGGTAGTCAAACATGAGGTGGCTGTCGACCTGGGTGCCCAGATCTCTTATGGTCCCTTCAGTGTTCAGTGGGCTCATATCAATGTAGTAATTTGTGGGAACTGCGTTTTTTCCAAAGGGGATGATAACGCATTTAATATAGACTGGGAACACTACTCAAGCCCAAACACCCTAGCCCAAAAGTTCCTGGAATTCATAAACTCAAATGCCATGGAACAACTAGTCACCATCCCCACAAGAGGAGAAAACATACTTGATCTCATCATCACGAACATGGGAGCACAATGTTCAACACTGGAAGTATACCCCTCACTGGTGAGATCAGATCACAAACTAATCTCGCTGGAGGTCCTCATCCCACCCCCACCTGAAATAAAAAAGACCACAGTAAAGAACTTCTCGAAAGCCGACTTCATACTTCTAAAGACTAGTGTGGTCTCCTGTAAGGCCCCCGAGCCGTGGAAAACAGTACTCAAGCCGCTGAATCACTTACAAATGCCTTCTACCAGCACCTGCAGGACTGCATGGATAAGGCAATCCCAAGCAAAACAAAGACTCTTTGTACCAAAGGCAAGCGTCCAGTCTGGTGGACCCCAGCCATAAACAAACTCTACAACAAAAGGAGGAAGCTACTACAAGATAGAGCAAAATCTTTAAAAGGTAAGACACCCTTGATCACTATAAGTAAAAACTAAGAGCTCTCATAAAATCATCCAAAGCAAATTTTGAGAGAAAAATAGCTAAAGACTCAAAAGACAATCATAAGGCCTTCTTTAGCTATGTTAGAAACCTGGGAGGAAACTCCCAGATATGCTCAGAACTAGTTCAAAATGATGTGAAGATTACTGATCCTACAGACATTGCCAACATACTGGCTGACAGGTTCAGTGCAAACTTCTCCCCTCCCCAAAAGGAGAGATATCTATACCAAGCGATTGCAGCCCCCAAACATCTCCAACGCCCAAGTGAGAACTGCTCTCTGCAAAGCAAAAAACACAGCATCCATGGGACCTGATGGTGTCCCCGGCTGTGTGCTCCACGAACTCAACGAGGAATTAAACCCACAGCTAGGACAGCTGTTTAATCATAGTCTTACCTCTGGATACGCACTCCAGGAGTGGCGCACTGCAACTGTGGTCCCACTTCACAAAGGCGGTGCCTCCACCGACCCTGGAAATTACCGCCCATTAGCTTGACAAGCCTTATCTGCAAATCCATGGAGAGGATCATAATGGACCTCATAAATAAAGACATAGGGAATTTGCAGACTTTGGATCCATCCCAGTTTGGCTTTGTCAAAGGCAGATCATGCCTTCTAAACTTGGTTGACTTTTTGAAACAGTCACCAAAGCCATTGATGAGGGAAAGGCAGTCCATACAGCCTACCTCGATCTGGCGAAGGCCTTCGATACAATACCCCACTCGGGTATCATTGAAAAACTCATCAGCTTAAATGTTAACCCATACATCACAAGATGGGTTGCAAACTGGCTGAGTGACAGAACCCACAGGGTCAGAGTTGCTGGCGCCATGTCAGACTCAAAGCCTGTCACAAGTGGTGTACCACAGGGCTCAGTCCTTGGCCCACTCTTGTTTGGCATCTACTTTTCCGAAGTACAAGCAAACACAGGAGGGTTATGGCTGACAAAGTTTGCAGATGACTGCAAACTGGGCCATAGTAGAAAACACATCTGACACAGATATCCTTCAGAAGGGTCTCACAGAAACGGATAACTGGTGCCAGAGCCATGGCCTAAAGTTAAATGCCAAAAAATGCATAGTCATACCCTTCGGGAAAAACAAGGTTACCCCTAGCTACCAAATAGGTGGCAATCCACTGAGCACAGAAGAAGTTATCAGGGACCTGGGGACCCAGGTTGATAGTAGTTTGTCATTCGACACCCATGTAGCTAAAGTAGTTAGGAAGACCTTCTACATTGCCCACCTTATCATGAAGGGATTCTCATCTAGATCAAGGGAGGTCATAGTCTCCCTATACTCATCACTCATCAGACCAATGATTGAGTACAATGCCCCATTCAGAATGTATCTGACCCGACACTTGCAGCAGCTGGAGAGGCCACAAAAGTTCCTCACCAAAAGGATAAAGGGTCTCAAACATCTGTCCTATGCTGCCCGACTGAAAGAACTCCAGCTCTATTCAGTCGCCACCGCTTGCTCAGAGGTGACCTTTGCCTAACATACAAGGCCATGTCAAACACAGATTTGATGAATATGCTTCACCTCAAAAAATCTAGATCCGTCAGAGCCACAAGGGCGGGAGACTTAAACCTCGACACGGTTATTAATAGGACGTGCTGGAGGGATAGATTCATCACCCAAAGACTCCCTATGCTGTGGAATAAAATCCCGGTATATGTGAGGCAGAGCACCTCGCTGGCCTTGTTCAAGAGAAATCTTGACCAATGGATGGGAGATCGCAGATATACCCCAGGGATTACCTCAGTGTCACTGCTCAACAGAGGCACAGCAAAATAATGGGTATAGTTCCCCATACTAAAGGGGTGGCGTAAGCCACAAAACTATGGGCTAGGCTTGTAAATGCCCTCGGGCAGATAGCCTAGTATGAACCTATGAACCTATGAACCTATTTTTGGCGTTAAGTTTCATGTCATGGTTTCAACAACAGTCATTGGTCTTAGAGAGACCATTTTGTAGGATGTCTGCATCACTTGGGGAGGTGATAATGACTCCTGGCTTGCAGTTATCAGTGAACTTGGTTAGCCAGAGACCTTCTGTGTTGGACTGGACATCTGAAAAGTAGATGCCAAACAGAAGAGGGCCCAGGACTAAGCCCTGTGGGACTCTACTCGTGACTCATTGACAGTTTTACCTGGAATCCACAATTTTCATTCTGCAGGTCCTGTCTGTGAGCCAATTTGCAACCAACCTAGTGATGTAAGGACTCATGGCCCACTGCATGTTTTATCAGCGTGTCCAAGAATGTTTTCCAGAAACTTCATTCCATTTTCTGCTACAGCACTTGCTTGAAAGGCATTAATACACAACTGTGCTTCTGGTATCAGACTATTGAGCAATCAATATAATTGTCATGAAATGATGTACTGTGACAGGTAACATTAGACTCTTGTTTTGTTAACAAATACCGATTTACCAGATACATCTGATTCTCCTTGGGACCATCTCATGTAGGTGAATATTGTGTCAGAAATCAACATGCGTTCTGTAATATGCATATATGACCTAGAAACCCTCTATCCCTCTTGCTGTGCGATTCCCCAGAGGTAGCATGCTCACCAGCTTCGGCCCAGCC
Source organism: Protopterus annectens (assembly GCF_019279795.1). Classification (NCBI taxonomy): domain Eukaryota; kingdom Metazoa; phylum Chordata; order Ceratodontiformes; family Protopteridae; genus Protopterus; species Protopterus annectens. The sequence goes on from NC_056738.1 coordinate 477,063,329, forward strand.
ACTTCCTAGTTGCATCAAACAGCGAGAGTCTGACACAGCTGGTCAGCCTTTGATCAGATCCCTCCTTTTTCAAATAAGGACCAACTCCAGAAAATAAATTTAATAAATACAAATTCAGCCCAGCCTCCTTCCAGTTTCCTCAAACAGCGAGAGTCTGACAGAGCTGGTCAACCTACAATCGGGTTCCTCCTTTCTCAAATAAGGACCAACTCCAGAAAATAAATTTAATATATAAAATTTCTGCCCAGCCACTTCCCAGTCACATCAAACACTGAGTGTCTGACACAGCTGTTCAACTTATGATCAGGTCCCTCCTTTCTCAAATAAGAACCAACTCCAGAAAATAAATTTAATAAATAAAACTACTGCCCAACCACTTTCCAGTCTCATTAAACAGCAAGAGTCTGACACAGCTGGTCAACCTACGATCGGGTTCCTCCTTTCTCAAATAAGGACCAATTCCAGAAAATAAATTTAATAAATAAAACTTCTGCCCAGCCACTTCCCAGTCGCATCAAACAATGATAGTCTAACACAGCTGGTCAGCCTACGATCGGGTCCCTCCTTTCTCAAATAAGGACCAACTCCAGAAAATAAATTTAATAAATAAAACTTCTGCCCAGCCACTTCCCAGTCACATCAAACAACAAGAGTCTGGCACAGCTGGTCATCTATGATCGGGTCCTTCCTTTCTCAAATAAGGGCCAGCTCCAGAAAATAAATTTAATAAATAAAACTTCTGCCCAGCTACTTCCCAGTCACATCAAACAGCGAAAGTCTAACACAACTGGTCAACCTACGATTGGGTCCCTCCTTTCTCAAATAAGGACCAAGTCCAGAAAATAAATGTAATAAATAAAAGTATATAAAACTGTTTCAGCTGTTAATTCAGCTACTCTGACTTATAAAGCTAACACCTCATTGGGAGCACATTACCAAACATTGGCAGCAATCTTTACCTACCATAGCCTTGATTTAACATAGTCGCAGGGTCCTTATCAGTCGAAAAGACCTCCTCCTAGCTTTTTTTTGAAAATCCCTGCCCTCAAAACCCTGTGGTCACCAACAAGCTCATCCTCAGAACAAACTAGTCATCTACAGGCTTACCAGCAGCTGCTGTTTACCTTACTTTCAAGGCGGCCTTACAGACAGATTGTTTATTTTAGCTAGGTACCTGTGAACTTGGTGTAGCCCATCCCCCTGCCAGTCCTTTCTCTCCCCTAATCTACGGAACTAAGTTATATCTCGGCCCTGCAACTACGGGTGCCATTTTTACATTATCCCTCTTGCTGTGTGATTCCCCTGTGGTAGTGTGCTCTCCAGGCAAGGCTACAGCTACTAAAGACTTATTGTTTCAGTTTCTGTTTATAACAAACAATCCTAAGAATGTGCATAATGAATACTTCTGGCTGCTCATGCTTATACAACTAAAACAAAAAAGCTTGTCAGTAGCATTCCGTACCGATAGATATATACAGTGGATATAAAAAGTGTACACACTCCTGTTAAAATGCCAGGTTTTTGTGATATAAAAAAATGAGACCACAATAAATAATTTCAAACCTTTTTCAACCTTTAATGTGACCTATAACCTGTACAATTCAATTGAAAAACAAACAAATCTGTTAGGGGAAAAATATAAAAAAAAAAAATGTACAATAAGCTGGTTGAATAGGTGTGCACACCCTTAAACTACTACTTTGTTGAAGTACCTTTTGATTTAATTACAGCGTTCAGCCTTCTTCGGTAGGAGTCTATCAGCATGGCACATCTTGACTTGGCAATATTTGCCCAGTCTTCCCTGCAGTTATGCTCTAAATCTGTCAGATTGTGAGGGCATCTCTTGTGCACAGCCCTCCTCAGGTCACCCCACAAATTTTCTATTGGATTTAGACCTGGGCTCTGGCTGGGCCATTCCAAAACTTTAATTTTCTTCTGGTGAAGCCATTATTTTGTTTACTTGGATGTATGCTTAGGGTCATTGTTGTGCTTAAAGGTGAAATTCGTCTTCATCTTCAGCTTTCTAGTAGACGCTTGAAGGTTTTGGGCCAAAAGTGACTGGTATTTGGAATTGTTCATAATTCTCTTCACCTTGACTAAAGCCCCAGTTCCAGCTGAAGAAAAGTAACCCCAAAGCATGATACTGCCACCACCATGCTTCACCATGGGATGGTGTTCTTTTGGTAATGTGAAGTGTTGTTTTTGCACCAAACGTACCTTTTGGAATTGTGGCCATAAAGTTTAACCTTGGTCTCATCAGACCTTAACACAGTTTCCCACATGCTTTTGGGAGACTTGATGTATTGTTTTGCAAATTATAGCCAGGCCTGGATATTTTTCTGTGTAAGAAAAGACTTCAGTCTTGCAACGCTACCCCATAGTCCAGACATATGGAAAATACGGGAGATTGTTGTCACATGTAGTACACAACCAGTGCTTGCCAGAAATTCCTGCAGCTCCTTCAATGTTGCTGAAGGTCTGTTGGCAGCCTCCCTGGCCAGTTTTCATCTTGTCTTTTCATCAATTTTGGAGGAACGTCCAGTTCTTTGCAATGTCACTGTTGTTCCATATTTTCTCCACTTGTTTCTGACTGTCTTCACTGTGTTCCATGGTATATCCAATGCTGTGGAAATTTTTTTGTACCCTTCTCCTGACTGATGCCTTTCACCAATGAGATCCCTTTGATGCTTTGTAAGATCTCTGTGAACCATGGGTTTTGCTGTAGCAGGCAAATGAGTAAACGTCAGGAAAATCCTTCTAGGACAGCTGAACTTTATTTGGGGTTAATCAGAGTTTCTTTAATGGATGACAGGTGTGTACCCAAGAAGACTGAATGCTGCAATTAAATCAAAATGTGCTTCAACAAAGTATTAGTTTAAGGGTGTGCACATTTATGCAACCAGCTTATTGTATGGTTTTATTTTTATATATTTTTCTCCTAACATATTTATTTGTTGTTTAATTGAATTTTACAGGTTATAGGTCACATTAAAGGTTGGAAAAGTTTTGAAATTATTTATTGTGATCTCATTTTTTATATCACAAAAACCTGGCATTTTAACAGGGGTGTGTACACTTTTTAGATCTACTGTAGATTGGAAGACTTTTAACAAACTGTGAGCTTTGACCCATTTGTGAGACTTGGAAGTCTTGCATGTTTTATTTCTTGCTTATCGTACCTTCCCAACCTGGCCAAGTAATTATTCTGAACTGTTTTTCTCTATATTGAAATAGAGTGGGTCTTGCAAATTATATACTGGTATTGCAGCAAGGATAGACATAGTATTTGTTGTAGCATATCACATTGCGTCCATTGCTTAAGTATTTCTGTGATAACTGTGCTGTGAGTTGTAATACCTGCCCATGATATTTGGCAAGTAAGGAAAAACAGTACTATACTTTAGCTAGTCTTACCCAACAAATGCTGTATTGTGCAACCTGTTTACATAATGTTCATATGTTCCTAGTCCGGAAGTAAGGTAGTACACTTAACTAAGCTCTCCAGGTTAAGTGCCATATTGTACTAACTATATGTTAAATGTTGCATATGTTTTGATGTTTTTATTCCCCCAGCATTGGCCCTTTCTTTATCTTGGTCTCTGCTTATGTATTAACTTCTCTCTTTCCTATTTTTACCTTCCCTAGCTTCTGCCCAGCCACTTTCCAGTCGCATCAAACAGCGAGAGTCTGACACAGCTGGTCAACCTATGATCAGATCCCTCCTTTCTCTTATAAGGACCAACTCCAGAAAATAAATGTAATAAATAAATATATGTCAAATTGTTTTAGCTTTTAATTCAGCTGCACTGACTTATAAGGCTAACACCTTCTTGGGAGCACATCACCAAACATCACCAGAAATCCTTACTTACCATAACCTTGATTTAACATAGTCACAGGTTCCTTATCAGTCCAAAAGACCCCCCCCCCCAAGCTTTCTTTTGAAAATCCCTGCCCCTCAAAGCCCTGTGGCCACCAACAAGCTCATCCCCAGAACAAACTAGTCCTCTACAGGCTTACCAGCTGCCGCAGTTTACCTGACTTTCAAGGCGGCCTTGCAGACTGATTGTTTCTTTTAGCAAGGTACCTGTGAACTTGGTGTAGCCCCAGTCTGTTTGCCCTCTCTATGCTTGGGCTCACTCACCTCTCCTACCCACCACCATTACCACCCACCCACCCTCCCATAGAATTTCCTTTATACTCATCCTTCCTTACAAACCCCTCTTCTAAACTTCACCCCTTCCTGTTCCTGGTAAAACTCTCTCTTGCCTCTGTCACCTCACTCATTCAGCAAAACTTTAACTCTAGCTACGCTTTTTGCTTCCTGTCTACAGACACCCCTACCAGAATCCTCCTCCCCATTTTTCCTATCATCTTCCTTTAGACTTTAACGTTTTCCTCCCTCTTATTCAACTGACTCAACATCTAACATGCCTTTCTCAAACCTTTCTCTTCCTGCCTCCCTTACTCCTTCTTTACACTCTTACCTCCAATAACTCCCACCTAACACCAACATATATTTACCCTACAAACACCAAGGCCAATACTTCCACTCATTCTCTGCAATCCTTCCCCATCTGGTCCTCTATCTTTCTTCTAAATACACTCCTCCCTAAAATCAAAATACCTCCTTTCCCTACTACCTTTTTCAAAGGAAAAACAAAGTACCTACTATATAAACAATACCGCCTCCCTAAGTCTCTACTTCAGTCAGAAGATATTCATCCAAACCCAGGTCCCAACCCTCCTTCTCCTCCCAGTAATGTTAATTTTCCAAACATAGCCAGCACCACTCCTACAAAAAAACAGCTATCATTGTACTCCTTGAATCTTAAGAGTGTCCTAAACAAAATTAGTGAATTTCACGCCTGGATGGCTAACCACACCCCTGATATAGTTACCCTGACAGAAACCTGGCTGTAACCTCACAACCACAACAGTGATATCCTCCCTCTTGGATATGATATACTTGGACTAGATAGACAAAAAAAAAGGGGGTGGAGTGGCCATTGTCTATTCTAACCAACTTACTCCTAATCTGGACAAACCCACTCCCCCCTTTTCACCTGCTGAACTCCTGATAGCTAACTTTAAACTTAACAACTATGCCAGTATCACTGTTGTAGATATCTATATTCCCCCAGGAGACAACATTACTCTTCTAGAAAACATTCTCTCTTATCTTTCTCAAAATATATATAATGAAACCATACTTCTTGGGGACCATACTTCTTGGGGACATAAATATTAACTGGTTTACTCTTCAGGCATTTAACTCTATTTCATTCATAAACTTACGTGGTTTTGTGCAATTAATCTCTACACCAACTCATTCCAACAAATCACATCTCCCCAGCTCTCTCTTAGACTGGATCTTAGTCTCTGATCAAATACCAGGATTCTGATACCCTACCTGATTCCCTAAGTGATCACTCCCCTGTAAAATTTCACAGGCACACTCCACATTTCACTAAACCTCACAGATACACAACATGTTGCAAACTTTCCACCTTCTGTCCAGACACCTTTAATGCCCTTTTCTCTAGAATAAACTTGGCACATCTAACCCTACTCCCGCTTGATGAAGCTGTCCAATCATTCAGCTCTACCTTTCTAAACATCCTTAACTCACTTGCCTCTCTCCGCACTGTCCAGATCAAATCTAATATATCCCCTTGGTTAACCAATGCTACCTGCACCTTAATGAAAACCAGAGCAGGACATGGAAAATGTGGGTAAAAACTAAGCTTCCTACCCATTTACAAAAATACAAAGAAGTTAGAAATCTGGCCAAAAACCACATTAACAAAGACAAAAAAGATTTCTCTTTTTAACCCCCACCCAACTCCCCAAAGATCAGATCCCAAAAAATTCTGGAATTCTATAAATCAAATATTGCATCCTGGTAACCCTTCTTCTCCTAACCCCTGCCCAAACAACAGACCTGAAGAAACAGTTGCCATATTTAATCCAACCAAATGTCCAGCTCTAACCAACATCCTTCCCCCAAACAGAACTCTCAGATCTGAACACCAAAACTTGATTACCATCCACAAACCTAAACATCCTGCTGGACAACTTCTCCTCTCCTTCTCCTTGGGTAAGAAATGGAACTCTCTCCCTTCCGCACTAAGAACAATGTCAAATACAAACAACTTCAAAACACAGCTTTACACCTACCTCTCCTCCAAATGGAAATGTAACTGCATTCTCCCTACCCAGAACTCTTTAACAAAAGCCTCTGGGAGGGTATCCTAAGCACCTTATAGATGGCTATAGCCTTCTATAGATAATTCCCACATGATCTCTCACACTCTGTAAATATTGTAAATATCTTTTGACTTTGACTTTAACTGCGTGAATTTGTTAAAATGTATCTGCACGATATTTTTCCACTATGGGCAATATTGCTCACACTTTGTATTATTTGATATGTATTTGTAGTTGTACCTTATTTTTATTGGACTGCTATCTTTACTGCAATCTGTTTCATGGAGCTTTTCTCCCCCGGGCCTCCACTGAAAATGGGCTCTCTGGGCCCAGTGGACCTCCCTGGTAATCAAACTGGAAATAAATAAATAAATATTCAATACCTATTTTATTGAACCTATATCAAAGATGATAAATTCTTTCCCCTCTACTACCAACACTAATAACTCTTCCAAATCCTCTCCTATGCTCAGTTCTTCTAACACTTTCTCCCTTAATACTGTACTGGATATATTAAATCCTTACTCTCTAAACTTAAACCCTGCTCTTCTTCTGCTGACAATCTGCCTCCGTATTTCCTGCAAGTAGCAGCAGAATCCCTGGCTAGCCCTGCATTTATCTTAATAAATCGCTTCATCTCAGAATTTAAAGTCCCTTCTATCTAGAAAGAATTCTACACCTTACCTATACATAAAGGAGGTAACTCCACTGACATCACAAACTTCAGACCTATTGCAATCCCCTCACATCTCTCAAAAATATTGGAAAAATGTATACATAAGCAAGTCATGCAATACCTACTTCAGGAAAACTTGCTCACACCCACCCAGCATGGTTTCCGCCCTAAACACAGCACCAAAACTGCCCTAATATCCTTCACTAATACCATTTCTCTATCCAGAGACAACAACAAACTTGTCTCCTGCCTGTTCCTTACCTCTCTAAAGCCTTTGATATGATCTCCCATCCTCTTCTACTAACCTTAGTGTTTCTACTTGTACTGTTACCTGGTTTTCCAGCTATCTCACTGAACAACAACAATCAGTGAAATGACCCACAGCTCTCCCCTCCTCTCCCAGTGAAAATGGATGTCCCCCAAGGATTGTTCCTTGGTCCAATACTTTTTTAATATATTCACAAATCTGCTCTATACCTCTTGCCCCCAGTCATCCCTTATACAATATGCAGATGACTCTACAGTCATCACCATCACTGACAATCCCTTATCCCTACTACTCAAGCATCTTTTAACTCTGTTGAAACCTGGCTCTGTGACAACCAGCTAATTCTTAACCCTAAAAAAACTAAACTCTTACTCTTTCTTCTCAAAAACATCACCCACCTTAAATCAACATTTTCAATACTGTCCCTCAATAACACTTCCATCAATGTTGACCTCAGCCCAAAACTTCTAGGAGTAACAACAGATGACCAACTTAAAGCCAATTTACACGTGAATAACTGTATTAAAAAGACGCATCAAAACCTTGGACTTCTTTACTGTAACAAAAGGTGTCTAACAAACAAAGATAAAGTAACCCTCTCTCATGTCTACCTTCTACCTAGCCTTTTATATAGCTGTCAAATTCTCACTAATCTTAACTCCGCACTAGTAGTTAAACTTGAATCAACCTACAAGGTTGTTAGATTCACTGTGCACCAAACCTATTAATCTCATCATTGTCTTGCACTAAGACACTTAGACTGGCTGGAATTACACCACCATCCCCTTCTTTTTCAACTACAGATAATTTACTCAATACTATACCTGCAGTTCTTCTGTCCTAGTCTATCTCCTCTCATCTCTCAATATTCCCCCACTAGGTCTCTATGTAGCTCTGACCAAAACCTGCTACAAATATATAAATCCAAGACCAAAACTGGATGCAACCTATACAGCTACAATCCTACCATATCATGGAACAAACTCCCATTAGAAATCAGGTCCCTCAAACACTCTAATCAATTCAAAACAGCCACTAGAGAATAACTGAACACTCACTACTGCCACTGCACCTATCCTCCTTAAACCACCGGTCCTCTTGTAGACCCTTACTTTATCTGTAAGATCTCTTTTGCATCCTCATCTGACTACAAATCTAAAATTCCAAATTTATTAGCTATAAACTCTATAAAGTATCACTCTACTTATTCATCTTTCATCTCCTCCACTGATTTCTTATATTTTGGATTGACTACAGATATTTTTGTAATTATTGCTGTCTTATCAAAAATGCTTTTGTGTTTGTTCATAGGTTCATAGGTGTGTACTAGGCTAATGGCCCTGGAGCCTTTACAAGCCTATTCCATAGAAGTGCCCTGGCATTGTGCCATCCTTTTATTTCACTTATATATTGTATAACACTATAGCTTTTACCCATTACTTCTGTATAACTATACATACATTGTATCTATGCATTGCTCATAGGTTCATAGGTTCATACTAGGCTATCTGCCCTAGGGCATTTATAAGGCTAGCCAGAGTGTGTTTGGCTTTCGCCACCATTTTAAATAAATTTTGCTATGCCCTTTTTCGAGGTTAGTATACTGTGCCTCTGTATAACAGTGACACAGAAGTGATAACCGGGGTAAACCTACTATCTCCCATCCACTCATCAAGATTCCTCTTGAAGAGAGTCAATGAGGGACTCTGCCTAACCTGGACTGGGATTTTATTCCAGAGTGAAGGGAGCCTCTGGGTTATGAATCTGTCCATCCAGCATGTCCTATTTATTTCAGTGCTGAGGTTCAAGTCTCTCGAACGCGTAGCTCGATGGGATTTGGATTTTCTGAGGTGCAGCATGTCCATTAATTCTGGGTTGGACATGGCTTTATACGGCAGACACAGATCACCTCTCAGCAGGCGGTATGCCACTGAGTAGAGCTGGAGTTTCTTTAACCGGGCAGCATATGGCATCTGTTTGAGCCCTTTGATCCTCTTGGTGAGGTACTTTTGGGGTCTTTCCAGTTGCTGTAGGTGTCTGGTAAGGTACATCCCAAAAGGGGCATTGTACTCAATTATGGGCCTGATGAGGGATGAGTAAAGAGGCACGATGACCTCCCCTGATCTAGATGTGAATCCCTTCATGATTAGGTGGGCTATATACAATGTTTTTCTAACCACTTTGGCCACGTGGTTGTCAAATAAGAGATTGCTATCAACTTGGGTCCCCAGGTCCCTAATTACTTCTTCCGTACTTAATGGATTACCACCTATGTGGTAATTTGTGGGCACTTTGTTTTTGCCAAAGGGGATGACTATACACTTTTTGGCGTTTAGCTTGAGGCCATGGCTCTGGCACCAGTTGTCTGTTTCTATGAGGCCCTTTTGTAGGATACTTGTGTCGGCTGGAGAGTCGATTATGGCACCCAGTTTGCAGTCATCTGCGAACTTGGTCAGCCACAGTCCTTCCGTGTTAGCCTGTACCTCCGAGAAATATATACCGAACAAGAGAGGTCCCAGGACTGAGCCTTGTGGGACGCCACTTGTAACTGGTTTGGAGTCTGACATGGCTCCAGCAATTCTAACCATGTGGGTTCTGTCCTTGAGCCAGTTTGCAACCTATCTAGTGACATAGGGGTTTATATTTAAGCTGGTGAGCTTATCTATAATGCCCGAGTGGGGTATTGTATCGAAGGCTTTTGCAAGGTCCAGGTAGGCTGTGTGGACCACCTTCCCCTCGTCAATGGCCTTGGTGACTGTTTCAAAGAAATCAACCAGGTTTAAGAAGCAGGATCTGCCCTTAACAAAGCCGAACTGGGTAGGATCCAGTGTCTGTAGGTCCCCAATATCTTTATTTTTGAGGTCCATGATGATCCTTTCCATAGCTTTGCAGACCAAGCTAGTCAGGCTTATGGAGCGATAGTTTCCAGGATCTGTTGAGGCACCACCTTTGTGGAGAGGGACCAATGTTGCTGTACGCCACTCTTTGGGTACATATCCTGTAGTAAGGCTGAGATTGAACAGTAGTTTTATGTTTGGGTTTAGTTCTTCTTGGAGTTCATGTAGGATGCAGCCTGGGACACCGTCTGGTCCCATTGATGCTGTGTTTTTTGCTTTGGAGAGGGTGGCTCTTACCTGAGCATCTGAGATGTCAGGGGGGCAGCACTCTGCTGGGATAGATATTTGCCCTTTGGGTGGGGAAGGGGGGAGAAGTTTGCGCTGAACCTGTCAGCTAGGATGTTGGCAATGTCTGTGGGTTCGGTGTATTTTTTGTCATTTTGGACTAATTCTGAGCATATCTGGGAATTCCCACCCAGGTTCCTAACATAACTAAAGAAAGCCTTGTGATTATCTTTAGTGTCCTGTGCAATTTTTCTCTCGAAGCTGGCCTTAGATGATTTTATGAGTGCCCATAGTTTTTTGCTAATACTGATCAGATATGCCTTCCCTTTTTGGGATTTTGCTCTATCATGTAGTAGCTTCCTCCTTCTATTGTATAGTTTGTTTATGGCTGGGGTCCACCAGACAGGACGCCTAACTTTGGAGGATTGGGTCTTGGTTTTATTGGGGATTGCATGATCCATGCATTCCTGAAGGTGTTCATAGAATGCATTTATAAAGGATTCTGTGGTCTGGGCTGTATTTTCCACAGTCCCGGGGGCTTTGAAGGATTCCACCTCGGTTTTGGGGAGTGTGAAATTTGCTTTAGAGAAGTTTTGCACTGTGGTTTTCTGGGCAGGGGCTGGAGTTGGGATGTGCATATCTAGTGAGATTAGTTTATGGTCTGATCTCACCAGTGAGGGATACACTTCTGGTCTGGAGCATAGAGTCCCCATGTTGGTGATGATCAGGTCCATTATGTTTTCCCCTCTTGTGGGAGTTGCAACAAGTTGTTCCATAGTATTTGAGTTTATAAATTCTATGAACCTTCAGGCTAGGGTGTTGGAGCTAGAGTAATGCTCCCAGTCTATGTTAGGGTAGTTGAAGTCGCCCAATATAATGGTGTTTGGAGAGACCTTCATATTTTCCAGTTTTCTCAGGAAGGCCGAGTAAAATACTGATGCTTTATCTTTTTTTATTTTTATTTCTGTATAACAAATAGTATTACTGTGGAGCTTTTTTCCCCGGGCCTCCACTGAAAAAGAGCTACACAGCTCAGTCGGACCAACCTGGTCAACAAATGTAAAATAAAATAAATAATAAATAAATAATAAAGCTGATTCATTTAAGATGTACTCCAAAAAGCAATAGAAGCTCAGGAACCACTAGAACACTTACCTCTCAACTATACAGATTTTCACAGAATGTCCAGATTTTTGCCTCATATTTTTGTCTATTTTTCATAAAATGTTTGTTTTCTGGCAAACTAGTGACAAATTATTTTAGACTGACGTTAGAAAATAATGAAAGATAGTTGAGTTTCAAGCTTCATTCCTTTAAAAAAATTCATGGTAATGCAAAACCTGTTATTCTATCAACATTCTAAGTTTGTAAGAGAAATATTTAAAAATCGTCCCTATTTTTTTACCTTTGTCCCACTTTTATATATGGTTTTGTCCAGATTTCTTGCTCTAAGAGGTTGAGAGGTATGCTAGCAAAGCTTTAATATTTCCTGATCAAATCAGATAATACAATACATTTGTACTGTGCAATTTGGTGAGGATCTATTAAAACCATGTTTGTAGTTCCTAAGTTTCTCTTGTTTTCGCGTCCTAAAACAGGAAAAGGTGAGTAACGTTTTAGGTCATCCTCATTGCTTATATTTTATACCCTACTCCATTTATCTAAGTGCTTACATTTTACTCCAGTGTAATCTCTGAAATCATAAACAAATTATTTATTTGTATTTGCTTACCCGGCTAGAGTGCTGATTCCCATAGAGCGTTTTTCAGAACCAGGCTGAGCCTGAAATTGGTCAATATTGATCGGTGTCTGGGTAAACAAATATAATAAATAAAATAAATAAATAGATTAAAGCATAGAGCACTTTGTGGTTAAGAGACCTGCTCAGAGTCACACACTAGTGGCTGAAGGAATCAGTGAGTGAAACTTTAAACGTTACTGGGCGTATCAAGATCAATTCCATTTTATTAATTTATTGCACACTTTGCTGATTGAGTTAGTCCCACTAGGCAATGGCCTCTTGCAAGGTATTTTTTTAGTGTTCTGTGATGTGATGTAATATGGAAAAAGCCAAGACAGTGTTTAAAGTGCATCATGTGATCAGGAAAACAAAACTCCATACCAGAGCTCACTGCCTGCATGGGTAAATATATCAATTACTCATAACGTCTGTTACTATAAAATGGGATTGTTTAAAAATCACATCTTACATTTTAAATAATATCAATGTGCAATGTGGTCTCAGTTGTCATCCCATGTCTCTGCTATAATGTGAATTACTGAGGGATGGCTTTATGCTGTACTGCCCATATGCATGACCAAGTGTGAGGAGAAGCATTTGCAACACAACAACATTTCTATGTAATTTATCACTGGTATTGTAAGGGTGGCACTAGAAAGAAGAGGCAGAAAAAATATTTTATCATGCAGAATTGATGTGCTTCAGAATTACTGTCGCTATGTAAGTGACTACTATGGTTAAATGTAAATATGTCAGAGGAGAAAAGCATTAGAAAAATGCATTACAGTTTACTGCTTAGTGATGAGTAAAAATAGCAGGTGGAAAATTAAAATGTTTGGTATCTAGAATGGTTTATGTTTTAAGGTAGCCACCAAAGTTGTTGATGGTAATATTACATTTTTATCTCCAAAATAATGTTCGATGCCCACAATTGGAAAGTAGTAAATCGGTGGTGTAATGTACTATGTAGTGGTAATCCTGTCCAAAAATAGGATGTGCAATGCCCAAAAGACAAAAAAACTCCCATGTGAGTCTCAACAAGGACCTCAGGGGACTAATCAAGTCCACCAAAGCTGACTTCAAGACAAAAGTAGCCTCCCAGGCTAAGGATAACCATAAGACATTGTTCAGTTATATATGCAGAATATAAGGGAACACCCAACAGTATGCTGAACTAATAGTAAATGGAGCTTCCTATATCGCACCAGGGGATATAGTAAATATGTTGGCCAACACATTTAGCTCCAAATTCACCCCTATCACCCCCAGTTTCCCCTCAGGAAATCCACTCCCCCATTTCCCCACCAACTATCACTAAAGAAAAGGCCTCATTGCACTCTCCAGAGCTACAAACACTGCATCAATGGGTCCTGACAATATTTCAGAATTTGTCCTAAATACCTTAAAGCATGACCTGTCAGGCTCACTAGAATCTCTATCCAGTCACAGCCTCCAGACAGGTTTCATCTCTTGAGGAAAGAAGGATTAGAACTGTCAACCCTCTACACAAATTTACACCATCAACAGACCCAGGGAACTACATAAGTTTGACTAGTTTTATATGTAAGGCCAAGGGAAGAATTATTGTGGACCTGATAAACAAAGACATACAAAATCTTCAAACAATGGACCCATCCCATTTGGTTTCTTCAAGGTCAGGTCATGCCTACTAAATATGGTTGACTTCTTTGAGAGGATCACTAGAGCCATGGACAAGGGTAAAACAGTACATATTGCCTACCTTGATCTGGCAAAGCTAAATGACACAATACCTCACTCAGGTGTTACAGACAAGCTCACAAATTTAGGCATAAATCCCTATGTCACATGATGAATAGCCAAATAGCTCACAGAGAGACACATGAATTTAGGGTGGAGGATTCTACCTCCACCAAGAGGCTTGTTACTGGTGGTGTCCCACAGGGCTTAGTACAGGGACCTATTCTGTTGAGAACATACTTTTCTGAAGTCAAGGTAAATGTAGAGGGCCTTTGGCTGACCAAATTTGCCGATGACTGCAAGCTAGGTAAAATTGTTGAATCTCTGAAAGATGTAGATATCCTCCAGGAAGGTCTTACACAGACAAGTAACTGGTGCCTGAACCATTTCCTAAAACTCAGTGCAAGAACTGCATAATCATACCCTTTGAGAAGATGACCACCCCTGCAAATTACAACACTGATAACACTGCCCTAAGAGCAGACCCAGCTGTAAGGGGCTTGAGACCTCAGGTTGACAGTAACCTGAACATTGATCACCATGTGTCCATGGTAGTGAGAAAATCCTTCCACATGGCACAACTTATATGAAAGGGTATGGCATCCAGAGCTAAGGAGATCATAGTCCCACTGCACTCAGCCCTCATTAGAACAATAATTGAGCACAGTATACCCTTCAGGATGCACCTGGCCATGCATTTGCAACAGCTGGAACAGACATAGATGTTCCTCACTAAAAGACTACAGGGTGCAAATAATATATCTTATGCAGATCTCCTCAAAGGTCTGTCCCTGTACTCTGTCTACTACAGATTACTGAGGGTGATCTATCCCTAACCTACAAGGCATTCTCAGATCCAGCCCTGATGAATCTGCAACACATTCAGAAAACATACAGCACTAGAATTACCCAATCTAAGTATTTAAACCAAGTCTGTGAAATAAACAAAACATGTTGTAGGGACAGGTATCTGTCTAAGAGATTACCCCTTCTCTGGAACAAATGCCCCCATTCATGTGAAACAGAGCTCATCCTTAAGCTTATTCAAATGTAGTCTGGCCCAATGGGTGGGATATCACAAATTCATCCCTGACTTGTGACCAGGGGACCTTATGGACAGGGGCAGTTTATAGATTATCTAGGGCACAGGCATATACTAAAGCCATTCTAGCCCATGGATGTTGATAATTGGGAAAGTTGGGTCATGAATGGCTAGGTTTAAAAAGGCTCTGGGGCCATTAGCCTAGTAACTTCCTATGATCCTATGAACCTATGAATAATTTTGTGTGTAGCAAAACTAAGATATCACATTCCTGCTTATGGAAAAACTGATGTTAATACTCTAACCTCCAGTATGTAATAACATTGCTTAAATGGCACACTACGGTTAGAGAAATCTAAAGGCACAGTGTCTAAGCTGATTGATATGTTACATTGTGCACACTAGTTCCTTTTTTAATCCTCCATTTTAACTAACTTTCCTCATATCCTACTTCTCCTATTCAGTCTATATAATACATTCTGATACTCTGTAAGTAGATACATCTCAGCATGCTAGTAAAATGTCATAAAGAAAAGTCATCCTGTGCCACAAAGTTTCATTTAATGCAGGAATAGCCTTGCACATGCACATACTTTGGCTTTTCCATATAACTTGTTGTTTATACCTTGCATGGCTTTATACTCTTTCTCTGCTTGTCTCTTTTTTTCTGATCAAGACCAGATAGAATTGGGACTATTATTTTGTTTGCCCTGGCATCTTTTCCTGGTCTTGTATGAGCTTCACTTTCATCACAGTCAGGTCTCATTTAATTTTGTGTTCATTTGCTAATATAAGGATTGGAGGCATGAGTGCCTACTTTGGTGACATCACAGAAGCAAAGAATTACTGTTTACAAAAGAGAAGTGACATATGCAGAATCTCATAACATGCAGTCAGTGAATGATATAATCAAACCTGGACTACATTTTGAAATCTGCTAACAGAGCTGAGGATTGACCCTCTGAAATGTACTGCTAGGACTTCCAGTTTTTTACAATACAGTCTTCATTTCAACTTGCTAGTTTTGTTTTATTAACTCATTTTAAAGCAGACTCTATGTTCAGTCTGCTTCCCATTTATGCTGGTCTGATAAAAATAATGGTGCTTCAAAAAGCAGTGGTTCACAGTACGACTTTGATTTTCTTATAACCCATAAACAAATATAGCAATGCTGTTAGGTCCCGTAGGGTAAGAACCTAATGTTTTTAGAATAATGCTCAAACGCTTGAAGAACAGAAGATGATGTGGATTAACACATACTGTCATGGAGCTATCTGCCCCTATTTTTTTTTTTTCATTTTTATGAGGAAGGATTCAGTCTGTTTAACACATGCACTGATTTCTGCAGGACAAAAAGTGCTGTCTTATATGAAAGAAACCACACCCAAATGGTGCAAGATATGCAACTTTTTGCACAGATATTTTTAATATATAAAAATATTTCTTTACTGAGTAGGGGAGGGAATGCCAGTTGAATGAACCTCAATAAAGCAGTTTCTCATTTTGCTATCGGGCAGACAGAGAGCAAGTCCAATTCTTTTATGGAGCTACAGTGCCCCCTATTGTACAAAATAATTTATTGCACAGAAGGGGAAAGCCTGACTTCCCCCCTTCTCTCATTGCAGGGGAGGGGACTCTTCTTAAGAAACTCAGAAAACTTTTTCAGAGGGCAGAGGCTTTCCAAGAGTCAGGAAGCCTCTACCATTCCACACTTTCAAAATATAGTTTTCTTCCTCCCTTAGAAACCTGGATGTTTTACAAGGCAAGAATGAAGATATTGTCTTAGCACATAAAGGCTGATATACAAAGGGGTCCGTATTTAAGAAGTGAAGTTGGAGCTTTTGTATTAGGTAAGACATTTTTGTAGCTAAAGTACAGTCACATTTTTGCTGTTAATTTCTAGTTATATTAAGTGATATAAAATCAGTAATATGAATGGTGTTTATAGTTAATTTATTCTTAATGTGTTGCACTATACCTTACTGGTAAGTCGTGTGTTCTTTATCAAGATAAAAAAATATCGTTAATAAGATGCAGTACTGGTACCAAAGACACAACTTGTATAGATTGGTGCATAAGGTAGTTTTCTATCTAGGAGGTGGAGTGCAAAATAAAGTTATACATAGTCCTTCATGTTATTGTATCAGGGTTAAGCAAGACATAAATTCACTTTTTTTACTTTTTCAGCAGTAATCTTATTGAAATCTTTACCATCCTGCACAAATCAAAAAATATATGTTAGAGACAACATACAAAAAAACCTATACATAATCAGGCATTGTTGTACTCAGTATTTATGATAACTATACCTGTACCTATTAAGGAAGATACTGCAGTTACAGACAGACGTTGGTTATTATGCCAGATCTGCTTTTAGTTTGCCGCTTGACCATACTAGTGAGTTTAAATTATATGATCATGTGCTTCTCTATTCTAAACTGTAGGAATGTTTGTCAACATTTGATTTTATATAGTGAGTAACTTGTTCAATTGCAGTAGGAGTGTTTTACTTGCCAGAAGGCTTGGACTTTAAATACAGTACGTTATTTTTTAAGCATGTAATACTGAACAGTGCTGTGGTATAGAAGGGATTTATAAACCACAAAGCCTAGCCTTTTGTAATTACAAAACTACATTTATGATGATGAATGCCTTCTTGACATATCTAACCATAAATACAATCAGCGAAACTCAGTAGCCCAGAATTAGATATTTTACCTTACTGGACCTTGTTGGGTCACAGGGTCAAAAAAGCTGATTGTACTTTCAGTAAGTTGGCTGCCAAGTGACATAATTTTAAACTAACTTTCAAGTCTCACTTGTTAGTAGTTTCTGTAGAAGTGGTAGCACCTGATCTGCTTGTTATGAATAATCCCTGCGAAGCAAACTAACCATGGCACTATAAATGTACATTAACTGTGGACTATTTACATGGACTTGTGACAAATTAAATGAAAAGTATATGCGAGCTATATATTCTCTGAGATGTAAAACTACAATTAATGTCAGAGTATTTGAGAATCTAGAACTTTTGTGTCTAGACATTAATGAGTAATCAAATGCTAAAGAAGATATTTCTAAATTATTTTCATATTTCCAATCAGGCCCAGGTAGTAATGATGGGAAGAAACATGAGATAGTTGTACCAGTTAATCAAGGGTGCGTGTCCCAAGGACTCGTCATTAAATGTAAGGGTCAGTATACGCACAGACCATAATACAGCGTCACTTGTCAAGTGTTAAAATCAAATATGAGAAATAATATGAAATGATATAAAAATATGGTACAAAAGTTTATTTTACTGCAAGTATATTTATGTGATATGCAAAGTAATTAAAAATTGTAGGTTACTTGCCATGCATTGTAGCTGTATCTGTTGGTGTATTTTATCTGAGTATGAAAACTAGACTGAATGCAACTGTACTTGCAACATTTGAGAATCAAAACCTTTTGTGCTTTGTGCTAATAGATGACAGCTACCACAGATAGATATTTTTTTCATCCTGTTACATTAGACAGGCCCAGTCAGAAATGGTGGGAGGGAACATAACCAAAATGATTTACCCAGTCACTAAAGAATGGAGGAGGTCAATAGAAACTACACTGATACCAAGGATATGAGCCATAGTGTCTCACCAATAGATGATATGATATGATATGATAAAGCAATTTTTAAACGTTTGCTTGGGCCATGCCTTTTGGCAGATTACCCACTGGCTCCTCATCCACCTCAGCTGGGCATAAAGTGAATAATAATAATAACACTAGTTTGATATACAAAAGTGTCATGTAATCTTGATTGCTGAGTTAAGGTATTTTTTTGGCTTTCCAGAAACCAGATGTCTTAGTTTTTTTTAATTTGCCCTCCACTAGCAGCTAAG